>NW_028152206.1:0-152500 GCF_964638095.1 Poromitra crassiceps
TCTCTCTCTCTCTCTCTCTCTCTCTCTCTCTCTCTGGACTAGTGAGAGAGAGAGCACAGAGAGAGACACACAGGCTGGTGACGCGAGGTTACTCTCTCTCACACACACACACAAACAGACACAGTAGCAGCAAGTCTCTCTCTCTCCCTCTCCGAGCAACGAACACACACATACACACACACACACTCGTGCTGTGGACACACAGCACGAGTGCTGTGTTCGACACACAGCACTCGATCTCTTTCTCCGTTTCCCCCCCCCCCTCTGTCTCCACTCAATCTCTTTCTCCGTTTCCCTCCCCCCCTCTGTCTCGCGCTCTCTCTCTCTCGGAAAACCTGCTGCAGACGGGACACGCCCACACAGTCCGCGGGAGAAAATACACTCTAAAAAATAATTGATTCTCATTAGTTTTGCCACGACTGTCAAACCTAAATTTATATACTTTGCAATGTTCATCATCGTTCAAATTTGGCTGGTGGCTTATTAACATATGGTCCTGTGATGTGATGACCTCAAAATGCTAAATAATAAAGAAATATTTCTGGTTTCCAGGGACTTAAAAAAAAAAAAAAAAAAAAAAAAAGATTTTTTTAGTTTTTATTTGCCAGTCCATTCTGATTGCACTATTGTTCGTATTAGCCTCTTCTCAAGTTGCACTAGTAGGCAAAAGTCTTATTTTGTTTATTATGTTGATGTTTGAAGAAAAGTTAAGCTGAATAGTTATGAGAAATAAAAACAGTGTGTTGTTACAGTTAAAATGTTCTGCTTATTTGTATTCAGTGTTCGTGCTGGTTGGCAGCATACCAGCTTAGAGGTGCATTATCGCCACCAACTGCAGTCGCTTTGATACGTTTTTTTGGGGAATATCGAACCGGTTTCAAAATGTTCAAACCGACCCATGCCTAGGCCCTATATTGTGTGAATTTGTGAGTTTTGAAGTTTATAAGGCAGCTCAGCTGTAAGCCAATCCATTCTGATTGCACTGCTTGTGTTTTTATTAGCCTTTTCTCAAGTTGCACTATAGGCAGAAGTCTTATTTCATTTATTATTTTGATGTTTAGAAGAAAAGTTGAGCTGAATAGTTATGAGAAATAAATACAGGGTGTGTTTGTTACACAGGTGTCCTGCTTCTTTTTATTCAGTATCATTGCTGGTTGACAATACCAGCTTAGAGGTGTATTATCGCTATCAGGTGGACTGAAGTTACACTACAGACAGTTATGGGCCACACGGGAGCCCTGCTTAAAAAATTTTTTTTTTTTTTTTTATTACAAAAAAAATCGGTATACCGGTTCGATCCGGTTTAGACGGCAATATCGAACCGGTTTTAAAATTTTCAAACCGACCCAGCCCTAGTAGCATACATGAAAGACGCCACTGTGTGTTTATGTTTTTGATCTCTGGTTTATAATGCTGCCGCTACTCTTGGCAGTGCACGTATGTAGCCTACAGACAAAAAGAAAAGAAAAGATAAAATATTAATGAGAATTGATCAAGGGTTATATAAAAACAGTGTCAATGCCCATTTACTCATTCTAACACAAGAGTGACATGTATTTGAATTGAAATATTAATCAGAGCAACAATGTGATTGAATTTGGAATGACAAGAAACAAATACATGTCTGTGCAATAGGCTAAGTAGGCCTAAATAACTCAGATATAGGGTTTGCAATTGTAACGTTCCATATAATGAAGTATCTCATGCTTGTTCATTTAATGATTGTTTTGCACCTGCTGCTCACGTTATGAACAAATGCTTAGATGACCATAGCCTCAGCAACAACTAACTGCAGTCATGTATGAATGTTAGCTGTCCAGCAAACACTAATATCTATAGGAATCATGCTTGGAAGTAGCCTACTTTTCCCCCTGCTGCATCGTGACATTGAATGAAACTATGTTTAGGCTCGTTTGAGATACTTCTGGCTCGCCTGGAAAGAAGGTGGGAGCAGCCGATTACAGTCAGCCAATCAGAGGCAGAGAGGGGGCGGGTCATGGCTTCGCCTAGCCTTCGCCATCATGGGAAAAAAAATATCGCCCGCAGGAAGTGAAAGAAGAAGTTAGCCAACCCTATTTTTGTTTTTCTTCGGTTGCTAACAGAAAGTTAACAGAAACATTGGAGATGGATGGATGGATGGATGGATGGGGCAAGGGTTCTGAGAGTTGGGGAAAAGTCTGAGCTGGTGTTACTTCAAACCAAACCTGGCAAGGATGCAGTGGATTTGTTTAGCATTCACGTTAGCTGTGGCTAGCGAACGTTAGCTCTGCTGACGTGGCCTACACAGGCAGCAGCAAATGAAACGTCCAGGGATTCTGTCTTTAACTCCAAAAACAACCCTCTAACTGCTAACCGGGAGCTAAGTCCGACTATAAACCATAATATCCGTATCGTTTCACCTTTGATTGATTTTTCTTACACCAGATTAAAGAAAACATGTATGTGATATTGACTGATGCCCTATTCGGTCATGGTTTATAGTGGGACTTAACATGCCTGGCCCATTCACTTCAATAGAACTGGCCCCAATGCTAAATTCAACACTAACATGTCTGTCAACATAAAGGCAAAAAGTGGGACGCCTTTAGACCCAGGGCCAGTCATTGCTACTGGTTAGGGTTAGTCAGTCATTGCTACTGGTTAGGGTTAGGGTTAGTCAATCATTGCTACTGGTTGTTCATGTAAAAGAGTAGCGAGGCAGGGAAACTAATGCTATTTCTTTATCTAACGTAGCACATTTCAAACATAATGGCACTTACTGGGCTTTACAAAAAACATATACAAGCCTATGTGTCATTCATTGTTGGGAGGGTTAGGCTACTTTTCAAATATATATTCCACTACAGAACACTGAATACATGCCCTAAAATGTATTTTGTAATGTATTCCATTAGAATACTCAAGTACCGGTACCTATTAGGAATACTTTGGAATACTTAGATTTAAGGTTTTAAGCTTTAAAACATTACATAATAATAATAATAATCATCATCATCATCATCATAATAATAAAAAATACTAATAATAAAAAAGAAAATGATAATAATAATAATAAAGACATGTATAAAAAAAAAGATACTTTAGTACTTTAGCATAAAGAGATACTCAACAACCCAAATCAGAGGTATCAGCTCAGCCATTGGTCATGTCAGTTTTTCAAAAAGGGGCGGGCAGGTTTGAGACTTTCGAATCCGCCCACTCCACATTTGGATAGGATGAACTTTTGTGGGGTGGGCAAATTTCAGAGCCAATGGCAGACCTCTGTGCAGTTCCTGCTCGCGCATGTGTGGTTTCATTCACAGCCAGCCTCCGTTGTAAACAGACTGCTCCTCCAAAACTGATCACAACAACAGCAGAGCCAGGGCAGGCTAGCCCTAGCCTAGCAACATAGATTGATAGTAAACTACCAGAAACACAGTTATCTTTATGATCTTTTAATAATGTTAGTAGAGGCAAATTTTAAGAAATTCCCTCAAGGCATTCCTGAGAGATCACGTTAACGAGCATGAGTTGTCATGATGGTGGTGGGAGTCTGCTATTTTAGAAAGGGGGGAAGCAGTTACCTTGTAGTGGTTGTTGTCATGACGGTGGTGGGAGTCTTGGTCAGGTCTTGTGGTCTGAGCCCTGAGCCAGTCCTGCAGCAGTGGGAGGAGGTTGTGGGCATTGTCCTGAGTGATGGGCATCCTGCCATCCTGCCAGGACCTGCAAGCACTTCAACAACCCCTGGTGTCTGCGTGTCAGGCCATCTATACACAACACAGATGGGAAAGGTACACTCATTGTAGAAGTACAGTTACACTTACTTGTGTAAAAAAATACTGGTAAAAGTAGAATTACTGATTCAACAGCACTTTGAGATTTATCTTAAATGAAAAGTACATGACAAATAAAATGTATTATTATTATTATGTCTACGCAAACAAAAGTAAAAAAAAAGTACAGGCTCTCAAATGTCTGTCGGCTGTTTCTGTGCAAAGCCAGGGATGTACACAGTCACGCCACCGACTTTGTCCCAGTCAGGTGTAAACGGTGTATAGGGCAGAGCTCATTCCTCTACACAGCAGCTGTGCTGTGGAACAGCCTGCCCACAAACATTAAGACTAGTTTATCTTTTTCCTCTTTTAAATCTTCTGTAAAGAGCTGGATCAGGAGCAGCAGATCCTGTTTTTTAGGTTTTTTTACTGACTGTTTTCATTAGGCCTTTTGTACTGCTTTTATTATTGTGTATCATATTTTTAGTCTCCCTTGTTTCTCCTTCCTCCAGCGTGGTGGACACACACACACACACACACACACACACACACACACACACACACACACACACACACACACCCCCATAGTCTTTGACACCTGCACTTTAAAACATGCACTTATATTCTTACACACTCACACGCACCCATACATTCATTCACCAGTTCATATTCCACACTGACACCTCAAGGACCGCAAAGGAAATAAGCTTCTAGCTTTATTGTGTTTATCCTTTTGATGATGGTGTTTCTGACTGTATATCTAATGTATACATGTTTTTCATTATCAATAAAGATGTCAAAATCTAAATCAAAGGTTATGGAGTATTTATTTATTTATTTTTTATTTATTAGTTTAGTTGTACAGGGACAGTGCACATCAATCAACATTGCTGCAAATGTGCCAGTTTTAGCTGGATACCTAATTTTCAACTGCAGTCCCCTGGGCAAGGTGTTGATTGCCGGATAAAAACAGTAAAAACAAAGACGAATGTCAGATGTTGCCTAGTCTTCCTTGGCCGGCCCGTGGGTGGGTACGCCAATCACCAAGGTGTGCTCTGATGCAATCATCATCATGGTTGTAAAGGTATTTTTTTAACCCATTGATACCTGATGCATCCCTTTAAGACTGTGAACCACAGGAGGTACGGTGTTGCAGTGGTAAGCACTATCGCCTCACAGCTCGAAGGTCGTGGGTTCGATTCCCACCTGGGCCGATGTGAACACTGAAGGAATGCGTGCCCGTCCGCATGTCGTCGAGTGCCCACCACCCGGGTGGGGTCGGCAAAATGGCCTTTCTGTGTGGAGTTTGCATGTTCTCCCCGTGCCTCCCGGGGGTCTCCTTCATATAGGAACCCCCTTCACAAAAACATGCAACATCCTTGTTGCTTATATGGTTCCTCCTCTGATCGTTAAGGGCGCCTGTTCAGAGGGAACTGGTTGGAATAGCGTGAACCTCCCACGTGCTATGTCCTACCGGTGAAGCTTCCTCGGGCAGGTGAAAAGAAGCGGCTGACTTGACTGCCCATGTCTCGGAGGATGCATGGAATCAGTCTCGGCTCTCCCCAGATCGGCAGAGGATGGAGTAGCAACCAGGATTGAGTAATTCAAATGAGCACTAAAACGGGGGATAAAAATGGGATAAAAAAATCGGGGGGGGGGGGGGGGGAAATTAAGAAAATAAGACTGCGAACCACGTCACGCGGTTCGCGGTCTTGAAGGGATACACACACAAATGAGGGATATACATCTCCAGCACACTCACCTGGCAGGACAACACCACAAGCATCATCAAAAAAGCTCACCAGTGGCTGTACTTCTTAAGGAAGCTGAAAAGGGCGGGGCTGAACTCCAACATCCTCAGCTCCTTCTACAGGTGTGTGGTGGAGAGCACACTGACACCATGCATCACCGTGTGGTATAGCAGCTGCACGGTGGCAGAGAAGCAGGCGCTGCAGCGGGTGGTCAACTCCTCTCAGAGGACCATCGGCTGCAGCTTATCACCCCTGTCAGACATCTATAGCAGCAGATGCAGAGACAGAGCCCTCTGCATCATGCAAGACTCCACCCACCCTGCACATTAACTGTTTGTCCCTCTCCCCTCGGCCAGGAGGCTGCGCAGCATCCGGGCAAAAACCACCAGGCTGAGGAACAGCTTTCTCCTGGATGCTGTCAGACTGTTGTTCGACTCTGCCTGTGATTACTGCACTTTAAACAGATTAACTCTAAAATAATGCACTTTTTGAGAGATTTATCATGCTGCTACCCCATTGCTGCTGTCTTTTACTTCCCTTTAGTCTTTTAGTTGTTGTTGTTTTTAGTCTTTTTTAGTATGTTTTTATTGCTGTCCATTATTGCTGTCCATTGTTGTTTTAGCTGGTTGTAGTTTAGATTTTATTTATTTTAATGTAACTTAATAGAGCTGTTTTGGTTTTAGGTATTTATTCTTAATCCCTAATAGTTATATTTTTTATGCTATAGTTTTTAGGTTACTTAGTACTGAGACCTGAGTACTACATTTCGCTCATTATGTTTGGCATGATGAATGACAATAAAGTATCCTTGATCCTTACCACGGCCCCTCCATGTATTTCTCCTCACAAAAAGTGCTCCAGGGCAGCAGCGTTTTTTCTATGCAAAAATGCTAACGTTGTGAACATCCCCATACACAGCAGATAGGATACCCTAACCCTACCACTGCTCTCATACTAGATATTCTTACAGGCTAATGTGAAATTAACTGCTTAACACATTCACTGCCAGCCGTTTTTTTTTTACTGTAGGTAGGTTCTGCCAGAGGGTTTTTTTGAGGATTCTGGCTCATCTTTCAAGACCCGAGGATTCTTTTCTGCTAAGATTTTGTGAACACACAATATCTCAAAAGAACTAATAGAATGTGTGCTTTCTCTGTCTAAAAGAGTTAGTTTGTAGAGTTAGTAGTTATGTAAGCATTAGCAGTTGAATACAGCATGGTTTCAGCGTCAGAAAAATTATTCTGAGATAAACGGCTTTTTGTGAAATTCGATAGAACAGTCACTTTAACCATTCATTTTTGGCATCAGTAAGACGTCAGACATCTAAACAATAGTTTTGAACAGTAATTTCCTCCATAACAGCAGGAAACCCCCCTCTGCTTCCAACTCCTCCCTCCTTGTGTGTTCTTCTTGGCTGCAGCGGCCGTGTCACAAGCTCGTTTCTGTTTTGCTGCTGCTGTGCCTGTCTGCGCGGCCGCTCTTTGAGGAAGTCTGGATGGACTCGCTCGTTTCTTGGAGTTTTGGTTGAGAGCTTTGATGAAGCTTTTGCGATTCTGGTCATATTTATGCTGCGTGTTTCAAAGTGTGTTCCACCCGTAATCTATTATGCAAATTTGCAATCCCGCACCGCCAGCAATCAGCGCGAAAGTGAAAGCGTTTTCGCCATCCATTTTACTGTATGAGAACGGCTTCCTCGCGCTTTTCCCTCCAGTTTTGGCTCGCCTCTTTCTACTGTGGAGAGACATGTCGCCACTCAGTGGGTCGGTAAAATACATTATACACATTCAATACCTCCAATTCTGGTATAGGAGACGTCCCACCGTCAAAAAAAAAAAAATGATTTTTTTTAAACGTAAAAACACGTCATTGGCAGTGAACCGTTGGATTTTGTTTGACGTAAAAACACGTCATTGGCAGTGAACGTGTTAACATAGGAAAACTTTGGTTCCGTTTATGTTTCCACACAGACCCGAGCGAGTACCCGATTACTCATTCATAAGGAGAGTACTCGAGTATTTAAATAGCTTAAAATGCCCATCCCTACTGCTGAAGCTAAGCTTGCTGAGTTAGCTTGTCAAGACAAGGTTTCAGATTATGGCTAATCAGTGGGAAATGGAGGAAAAGGTTTATGGGCCCCATTGACAAATAAAGGCTCCTATCTGAAGGAAGGAATCTGGTTGAGCCTTTATTTTTGTGCTGAACTATGGAGCGCTCACTGTGGCAGATATAGACACAGAACCAGGCTACCATGGGACCACAGTTAAATTACTATCCAGAGCTCTCAGCTCGGGCTTCAAATAAACTGTTTGGCTTTGTGGTGCCATCTGGCTCTGCTATTTCTATGGGCTTTAACTCAAAGCAAATGCTGCCAGGGAAGCTTTGTGGAAGACTGAGGCAAACATACAGAAAACATCCCAATCCTCCTCAGTCACAGGTGCTGCTCAAAGACAAATAAATGCCTTCTATTTCCATTTTTCATTTGTGGATTTTGATGGATTGTTTTCACTTCTGTTTCATTAAATTTAACAGAACTGACAGATCGCCTAGGGCCAAAACCCTAGGCTCGCCCGCTGTGCGGGCTCGCGTGCACGCAGCTCAGCCGCTGCGCAGCCCCGCCCGCAGCTTGGCTGCTGCCTGGCCTCACCTGCTCTATTGACATGTGCAACACACATTTGCTCAACTTCACATCACTGATGACATCGCTGTCACTGATGATGTCACAATCCCTATTACATCACTGTTGATTTCACCATGCCTATGACATCATCAGTGCGTATGACATCATCAGTGATGTCAACTTGATGGTCAACAATGATGTCACTGATGACATCACCGATGATGTCATAGACATTGTGACATCATCAGCGGGACAAAAACACAGTCCACTTGCTCCCTTTTATATAACTAGCCATCTCACGCGCCACAAGTGCTCGATTCCTAGTCGCTATCAGCCTCGCCCACCCTGCAGCTCGTCGAGCTAGCCATGCAGCTGACATACGCAGCTCGGCCACATGGGCTCACATGCTCTTATGACATCCCTGATGATCACATGCTCTTATGACATCACTGATGAATGACATCACTGATGATGTCACAACTTCCATCTTATGACATCACTGATGACATCATCAGTGATTTATGACATCAATGATGACATCATCAATGATGTCACTATGACATCATCAGTGGGACAAAAATGTAAACAGAGAACAGAGCCTACACTGCAAAATTTAGGCCATGTTTAGACGACAACAGTCTGCATAAAACAGCAAACTCGCGTTGCGTTCTCACCTTTTATTTCATGTTTATACACAGCGTTTGTGATAACGATTTGCGTGCAGACTGAAGCCGCAGAAATCTCAGAGCAGCATCAAGTGAGTCAGAATAACATTGAAGCTTCTGGTTAAAACAAAATAATGGTCATTAAATAAACTAATAGCCTTATTGATGCATGTTGCAACGTTTTGTGTGTGTGATCCGAAATATACAGAAGACAACACAGGCAACTAATAGGGCTGGGTCGGTTTGAAAATTTTAAAACCGGTTCGATATTGCTGTCTAAACCGGATCGAACCGGTATACCGATTTTTTTTGTAATTAAAAAAAAAAAAAAAAAAAATTCAAGCAGGGCTCCCGAGTGTGGCCCATAACTGTCTGTAGTGCAACTTCAGTCCACCTGATAGCGATAATACACCTCTAAGCTGGTATTGTCAACCAGCAATGATACTGAATAAAAAGAAGCAGGACACCTGTGTAACAAACACACCCTGTATTTATTTCTCATAACTATTCAGCTCAACTTTTCTTCTAAACATCAAAATAATAAATGAAATAAGACTTCTGCCTATAGTGCAACTTGAGAAAAAGGCTAATAAAAACACAAGCAGTGCAATCAGAATGGATTGGCTTACAGCTGAGCTGCCTTATAAACTTCAAAACTCACAAATTCACACAATATAGGGCCTAGGCATGGGTCGGTTTGAACATTTTGAAACCGGTTCGATATTCCCCCAAAAAACGTATCAAAGCGGCTGCAGTTGGTGGCGATAATGCACCTCTAAGCTGGTATGCTGCCAACCAGCACGAACACTGAATACAAATAAGCAGAACCTTTTAACTGTAACAACACACTGTTTTTATTTCTCATAACTATTCAGCTTAACTTTTCTTCAAACATCAACATAATAAACAAAATAAGACTTTTGCCTACTAGTGCAACTTGAGAAGAGGCTAATACGAACAATAGTGCAATCAGAATGGACTGGCAAAAAAACTAAAAAAAAAAACTAAAATTTTTTTTTTTTTTTTTTTAGGTTTTTTCGGTTTGCACGTGATCAAACCGGTTTGGGCTCGTATACCGAACCGAACCGGTAAAACCGGAAATCGACCCATGCCTAGCAACTAAAAGTCAATTTTAAGACGTAGCCCTGATTTTTATTGACCCAGTTATAATTATGGTTATATAATTTTAATTTGAAGATAAAAATGCTTAGCTTCTTCTATTCTGTCTATTTCTAACGGGCTTGATTTAACTTTGTAGGATTAAACTTTTAATTAATTTAATGATAGAGTGACACAGAAGTCACCAATGGTAATAAACTGCTCCAGATTGGATTACAGAATAAAACCCCAGTGAAGCAACATAAAAAAGACCAGTTTTCATTGGGGCACAATTGAGTTTCAATTATTCAATGCGGGAGACAGTGATTAATAGGCTATGTGCAACGTTAGTAGCGGGCACTTAACTCAGATTACCGTATGTGTTTTTAGCAAATCGTTATCACGTTTGTTGAATGTCAATGCGACTCATTGTGCCTGTGCCATAAGCCTGTATAGTATTGGGCTAGTTCAATGCTCATATTGCCTACCATTGTCTTCCATGTTGAAGGGCGGCTGTGTCATCACTTGAATTGCATTTCTCCACTTTACACAGCAACAGAGGGGCAGCGTTATCAAGAATTCCACTCTGGGACCTGTTTTCATTTTTTTGCGTTTTCATGCCCCAAGAACGCCATCACCGTGTAAAAGGAATGCACTAAAAAAGTTTGCAATTTTATGCAGGGAGCGTTGCCGTGTAAACAGGGCCTTAGATAGATAGATAGATAGATAGATAGATAGATAGATAGATACATACATACATACATACTGTACATACATACATACATACATACATACATACATACATTAGGGATGGGCGCGAGTACTCGGGTACTCGAGCACTCGTTCATAACGTCAGTACTCGAGTAACGTTTCTGCTCTTCGGGTACTCGCCCCACTCCCCACCCCTTTAAAAATGGTCTAGAAGATCTACGCACGCATCATCATGTGGATCTGGAAGCATGAACTGCACGGGCGTCAAGTCAGCCAGAATGTACAAGTACGTCATCCGCTTTGTTGCTTTCAAAATAAAACGCTTATTGTAACGTAACCTTATTTATTTTGAGTAATGCGTTACAGCCACAGCAGTAATGCGCCTATTCCAAGCGTGACACGTGCTGAAGCTCGAGTAACGTTTCTGCTGTTCGGGTACTCGCCCCCGGGCTGGGTATCGTTCAAAATTTTTCGATATCGATACCATTTCGATACTTGGATTTCGATACCGGTTCCTGAACGATACTTTTTTCGATACCAATTTTTAGAAAAATCAATTTTAACAAAAATAAAACTGCATTACACATTGAAATTATTTTACAAATCTTTAGTTTTCCCCCCATCTTAAGTTTTACAGCAGAAAAAAATAAAACCTACTGTATTTAACATAACTTTAAGTTCTCTAAACGTATTGCCGTCCCTACAAAAAATATTGGAAGTACTACAAAGGAAAGAAATGTAAAACAAATAAATCAGTGGAATAGTTTTCAGTGCAAAACAGAGAGTTGCAAATCAGGGTTTAATGCTCACTGATGCAACAGAACTCTATTCTTGTCCAAACTGATGAGATGGCTCCACTTCATGCATGGAAGACTAGTTGAGCATTGACTAGCCTATCAATATAGCCAATGGCACAAAGTGAATCCCATTTATATTCAACAAACTATCATGACATCAGCGTTTGTTAACGAGTTGCTAAAAATACATAATGGGCGATAACGTTTGCACATAACGTTAACGCTAATTAATTAAACATTAACGCTAGTGTTGCAGATCAGTGTTTAATGCTCACTGCTGCAACAGAACGTCATTCTTGTCAAATCTGACGAGACAGCTCCACTTCATGCATTCACTGACTAGCCAATCAATATAAATGAATCGCATTTACATTCAACAAACTATCATGACATCAGCGTTTGTTAACGAGTTGCTAAAAATACACAATGCCCGCTTGCGCATAACGTTACGGCGGCAATTAATTAAACGATCTGCTAGCTACAACTCACAGCCAGATGCATGGTTTGTCAGACTGAGGGATCTGATAACCGCTAACTTGCGGTAAGCTGACCCACCTCTCAATTATTTCTCTTATCTGTGGAAACCAGTCCGTGTTGTTTCTGTTTCTTTTCCTGCTTTTCATCATCTTCGCCATATGGTACTCCAGGATAGGAGTAGCTTCTTCTTCTTCTTCTAGTGTTTTATGGCGGTTGGCAAACAACTTATGGTGCATTACCGCCACCTTCTGAAATGGAGTGTGGATCAGAATGGTTTCCTAAAACACTACACTATCCTGACTATATTCTTTTACTTAGTCCAGTTTCTTCTAGAAATGAAAATATATCCCTATATCCCACATTCCCTGAATTCAACTGCAATATTGCTTTTAAATCCAGCTTGATACTATTGCTCTCCAATCTGTTGTTGAGGATCTGTCTTTCCTGTTGATAGTATGGACAATAGGAGTAGCTTGAGTGGCTAACTTCTTGTATAATATATCCGCACCGCACGCCTGGCACAACAAACACACCGGCTAAAGTGGGCGTAACGTTTCCTGCATGCCTCTACATGACAGCCAATCACCAGCCGTATTAGAGCGCGCGTGCAAGCATGTCGCATGCTTATAGGCTCAATGACGCTGTTTTGTTTTGGTATCGAAAATTGGTATCGATTGACAAGGGAGGCTTCGATACCCCTTAGTATCGATGTTTCCATTTCGGTGCCAAGTAAGTATCGAAACTCGATACCCAGCCCTACTCCCCACCCCTTTAAAAATTGTCTAGAAGATCTACGCACGCATCGTCATGTGGATCTGGCAGCAACCAGCAGCAACTGCACGGCCGGGCGTCAAGTCAGCCAGAATGTACAAGTACATCATCCGCTTTGTTGCTTTCAAAATAAAATGCTTATTGTAACCTTATTTATTTTGAGTAATGCGTTACAGCCACAGTTTCACACCATATAACATCACAACGAGTATTTTGATACAAGGATGCTGCTTCATTCGTTGAAATACCTTTTCTCTTCCAACGTGCATCAATAAGCTATTTACTTTTGTTTAAGTAACATTATTTTGAAAGTTTTAACCGGAAGTTTTCCAGCTCTTCCCGAAAATGGTGGCTGGAGATATTCTCCCGAATGAGAAGCACGCTTCTTCATAGCGCACGCCCGATAAAACTCATTCAAAACGTTGCACTAGTTTACTGACTACACTGTCGTTTCCCATAACGTTAGTCACAAGAAATGTGGAGAAAGAATCACTTTTTGGGAGACAATCGCTTCATGGTGATCACTATTCAGCTGCAGCTAGGGTTGCCAACCGTCCCTTAAAATACGGAATTGTCCCGTATTTGTAAACAAAAAACGTGTTCCGTATTGAACTGATACGGGACGCGCTTTGTCCCGTATTGGAGAAACAATGCAGTGCAAAGAGTGACGGGCTATTTGTATTGAGTGAGAAACTCTGTAGCTGCTGGAGCTGCTCTGCCCCTCAGCCTGTGTGGTGTCATGTTACGTCCAACTACCCTAGAATGCGCTTCTCATTGATTGTTGTGAGTCACGACTAATGAGAAGCGATGTCAGCATTACTAGATTCAACTAAACTCTGACGACAGCACATTGAGTAAGCTATTTACATTGTATCTAATCTATAGTAGTAACATGCCATTTTGTTGTGTTCAGAAGATTTAATCTGAAATCTAAAATGTTTTTTCACTAATGATTTAAACTGCCAGGTTTGTTCTATTCAAAAGAATATGTAACGTTGCTGTTTGCACTGTTAAAAGAAAATGTAATGAGTAGATGCGAAGTTGCATTACCGGTAGGCCATATCAAAATACCGTTTGCACTACTGTTTATTGTTCTTTCTTAAAATACAGCTGTTTTAGCCTATTAAGAATGAGAAACCTCTGTTTTGCAATGCCCAAATAAAATTCTTGAATGATAATCTAGGAATAGGCTATACGTGCAAAAATAAAAAAAACTGATCAAATTCAGGTTTGCTTGTCTTAAAGGAGAATTTCATTTTTTTTTAACCTGGAGCCCTCTCCTCACATTAATTATTATCTGACGACTCACCCAGTGTTCTTCTCCGCAGCGTTTTTTTCCGTCTTAGGCGTTGTTTTGAGATCAATAGTGTGCAAGCCAGTCCTAGAATGGAGCTCCGTGGGGGCCACGTGGCAGCATGCTTTTCATCCATGTAAATAGACAGTTTTATTCCCGTTTTCGACCCATATCGTCATAGTCTGATCCCTAAAGAATTGTTTTGGTGTTATAAAAAAGTGAATCAGGCTCTTCCAGCCAAAGTCTCTCCAGGTCAGTGAGTTCGTGACAGAGCAATGAGCCTCCCAAGCCTGAAGCCACACCTCCTCCGGTACTTCCACACTCAAATCCTTTTCCCAGCGCTGTCTCACATAATCTGTTGAGTTTTTATTCATTGATGTAATGGCGCTATACAGTTTACCGATAATTCTTCTTGTATCTTCCCCGTTATAAGCTTCTATAAAAGTGTGGATCAATCTTGAGAGAATTACAGGTTCGGGCCCTCTAACCTCCTTCAGAAAATAATGACGAGGGAGGTACGGTAGTGCAGTGGTAAGCACTATCGCCTCACAGCTCGAAGGTCGTGGGTTCGATTCCCTCCTGGGACGATGTGAACGCTTAAGGAATGCGTGCCCGTCCGCATGTCCTCGAGTGCCCACCGCCCGGGTGGGGTCGTCAAAAGGGCCTTTCTGTGTGTAGTTACAGAAGAAGAAGCACATCTGGCAGGTTATAGTTGACTTGCGGCCAGTTTGTTATGTTCTTAGTTAGCCTAGCCTAGCAGATATTTATCTGATTTCAAGATTATGGATGATTTATTTGAATTCGATGGCTGCACGTATTTATTTGAGTCGGTCCGGAATAGCGTCATGGATTACAATCTGAGGGGGGGCTCAGATTGTAATCCATGACGCTATTCCGGACCGACCCAAATCAGGAGCTGCTATGGACAGCAGAGCCAGGATGAACACACTGTGCCAAGGTAATACATAATTAATTTTCTTGTTGTCGGGATGATATAATAAGGATATGATCCGCTGTGTCGGAAAATAAGCTATTTATAGTACGTAAATATAAGCATTTCACATGCCCCGTATTTCTCGTTTGTAGCTGGCAATCAAAACTGATTATCGTTTCTGCTGATGCTAATAAAACCGAACTTCTCAGGGTGACTTAAAAATAATATTTAAAGCTGGAAATAAGGTCCAGGTTGTAAAAAAAAATGTAATTCTAAAAAAACGAAATTCTAAACGTAACGGCCCGGTACACACATCTTGCGTCTGCTGTGCGTCTGCGTGGCGTTACCTGTTGATTTTCATTTCGGCGCCCATGTTAACAGGTTACAGCAGCCACACCACCGGCATGAGACGCGCATCTCAGGCGCATGTCTTGCGAGGCGTGAGACGCGCGTCATCTAGAGAATAGAAGCGACGCCTATTTTTTCTGCTTACCGCGCGCGTGTCTCTAGCGTGTCTCTACACAAATAGACATTAAAATTATATTTTACAGGGGCAGCCACAGCCAAACAAGGCTCGTTTTGATTTGAGACAGGAGGAGGAGGTCACAGCTGCAGTTCTCCTGCCCTCTGAAAACCACATACAGTACATAGGCTACAACGTGGCTTCGTTCCTCCCCTCCCCTCCCCACACACACACACACACACACAAATCAATACTGCCTCGATTATGAAGTGAGCCCAAGCGATCTTCAGTTAAAATCATCATTGTATTGTTTAGCCTATAGCAAATTTAATAAAAGGTAAACTCTATAGGAAGAGAGTTGGCAGACAGACAGCAACGCAGCAGCTGCAACGCAGCAGCCACGCTGCCTGTATGGATGCCGCGGGCGTGCCAGCAGCAGCCCCCACGCCACGCACACGCACTAGGTAGGTAGACGCAAGATGTGTGTCCCGGCCGTAACCCTCACTGCATCTGTATTGTTATCCGATTTCAACATCTGTCATTGTCATATGAGGGACTAGATCTCGACTGCTGTAGTTGTAATTGCCTGTGGTCATATTTCATATCCAGGTGATCTGTAAGTCTGATGCACCGACAGGCGATGTGCTCCTGGACGAAGCCCTGAAACACATCAAAGACACCCAACCACCAGAGACTGTGCAGAGCTGGATCGAACTGCTCAGTGGTGAGTCAAGCTCCTTCAGTGGCCTTCTGCAGTAGTATCACATTAAACAATTATTTGGACAGTTTTGCATCAATGCACATCTTACAAAAACTAATTAATGGGCCAATTCACAATTCATATATATATATGTATGTATGTATATATATATATATATATATATATATATATATATATATATATATATATATATACCGGTATATACTGTGTGTATATATATATTTACACACACTATATATATGTGTATATATATATATATACACACACACACACACACACACACACACACACACACACTATATACAGTATATATGTATATGTATATATATATACTGTGTGTATGTATGTATGTGTATATATATATACAGTATATATACTGTATGTGTATATATATTAGGGCTGTCAAACGATTCATTTTCTTAACACATTCACTGCCAGCCGTTTTTTTTTTTACTGTAGGTAGCTTCTGCCAGAGGGTTTTTTTGAGGATTCTGGCTCATCTTTCAAGACCCGAGGATTCTTTTCTGCTAAGATTTTGTGAACACAAAATATCTCAAAAGAACTACTAATAGAATGTGTGCTTTCTCTGTCTAAAAGAGTTAGTTTGTAGAGTTAGTAGTTATGTAGGCATTAGCACTTGAATACAGCATGGTTTCAGCGTCTGAAAATTTAAGCTGAGATAAATAGCTTTTTGTGAAATTCGATAGAACAGTCACTTTAACCATTCATTTTTGGCATCAGTAAGACGTCAGACATCTAAACAATAGTTTTGAACAGTAATTTCCTCCATAACAGCAGGAAACACCCCTCTCCTTCAAACTCCTCCCTCCGTGTGTGTTCTTCTTGGCTGCAGCGGGCGTGTCACAAGCTCGTTTCTGCTGCTGCTGTAACCTCGCGTCACCAGGCTCACTGCTTTGCTGCTGCTCCTGTCTGCTGGCGGCCGCTGGGCAAGTCTGGATGGGCTCGCTCGTTTCTTGGGGTTTCTGTTGAGAGCTTTGATGAAGCTTTTGCGATTCTGGTCTTATTTATGCTGCGTGTTTCAAAGTGTGTTCCACCCGTAATCTATTATGCAAATTTGCAAAACCCCACCGCCAGCTCCCAAGCGCGAAAACGAAAGCGTTTTCGCCAATCCATTTTCATGAGAATGGCTTCCTCACACTGCTTTTTGCTTGCCTTCCTCTAGTCTGGAGAGCACTGTCGCCACTTAGTGGGTCGGTGGAATGGGTTGTACACGTTCGGTGGCTCCAATATTTTTATAGGAGAATATAGGTCAATTTTTTTTTTTTTTTTTTTTTTGATGACTCAACTCGTCATTGGCAGTCAACCGTTGGATTTTTTTGGACCACTCAACTCGTCATTGGCAGTGAACGTGTTAATCGTGATTAATCGTGATTAATCGCGATTAATCGTGCGATTAACTATAATTAATCGCGATTAATCGCATCTTTGTATCGCATGTTTAAAATGCTATTATTTTGCATTGCAAAGCATTTTTAATTAGATATTACTAATTATTACCAGTGTGTCGTGATTGGGAATCAAATGAATGCAAATAAATGTACTTTGTGATCTTGAATTTTAGATTTATTTTCAATTCAATAGAAATGCAATGTAGTCAGGAGGTCACAAAATGTCTACAAAATGCATCTTGAATAGAAAATAAATGCACAATAATTGTAAACACGCTCCAGAACCGATACTTCCGGCGGTGTCGCTGTGGAGCAGTCGAAACCCAAAATGACACAGCCGAAGAAGGCTGTATCTGAGCTAGAAACTTTGGCACTTCCATGTGAATAATGGCTCAGTATTGGAAACTGTATATTGATAACGTGTATATCGCGTGATGCCATTGGAGCCGACCTCCCAGTGGTTAGAGGACCCGCGCATCCGAGACTCCGAGTCTCGCACTAGCTAGCTGGCCGCTGGCTACTTTTAGGTGATCGCTCGCTTCAAACTCGATGGACTTCGGTGATATTTTAATTCCGTTTTACACAAGGTGCAAACTACGGCTCTTGACTTATCCACTGTGCCATTTGGGAAGTAAAACGAGCCATTTAAAAGCGTATTGCTGTCGTTCTCTTCCATGCCTGCCTGCACAAGCAGGAGACAGGAAACCGAACGGCTTGACTACAAGTACGGTGCGAGGAAGGGACAAAATAGCGGCATGCGATTAACGCGATAAAAAAAAAAACGCGTTATGATCGGCGCGCATTAACGCGTTAACGCTGACAGCCCTAATATATATATATATACTGTATATTTATATATGACATTCACATTGGATGCACATTGCACATGCAACATTGCGTATCTGATTAATATGACATATTTGGGTGATGTACCCCATCAAATTGCTGTAGTGGGCTGTTTTAAAGCTAGATCAAAGTTTCTGGTGTCATCTGAATGGAAGAATTACTAAATTTGAATATGAAAAATATAAATGTTGCTATAATAAACTTTGATTACCAGTTCTTTTCATCAAATTATTAGCTATAATTGGGAGTGATGGTGTTACAGTAGGCTACTGGTGGAAGTGCACGGTCACAATCTGGCCCTCTGGTAGCGAGGATTGTTTTTGTGGCCCTCTCTATCATCAAAGTTGCCCATCCCTGGCATAAAAAGTCATGCATGCATGACATTTTGCAGTAAGTATGCTGGAACATAGGGGGAAGTATCGAGGGAAGTGACAAAATAAGATTCTGGGGCTTGCTGCAATTCTATTTTAAGATTTCGCCCACAAAAATACAAAAAAAATGCTGTCCGTTTCACAAATTCTCCTAAAAAATGATTATTTTCCAGCACTTTATGGTGAATATCACTTCCTCACTTGTATTTAGAAAACTGCCAAAGTTCATAAGCTTCAATTTGAGCCCAAGATGAAGTTCCTACCTCAGAAATTACACTTCCTTTGGCTGAAATTCTGCACTATACCTCAAATCAGAGAAAACTGAATTTTCAGTCACTGGCCGTCCAGGTGATGTGAAAATGATGTTCACTTTTTCATCAAAGCATGAAACTTGGTGAACTTGTACAATTTAGGGCTCTGAACATTTTCAGAAAGGGAGCCATGTGGCCCGCCTACGCAGCAGTCAAGCGCCGGGATTGGCCAGGAGCGAGTCTTTTATTCCCTTTTGACAGCTCGGATCTCCCACATCACAAACACTGCGCCCAGCCCGGCGATTTCATTAACGGCCCCGAACAAAATTATTTTCGCTTGTGAAACAAGCGAAAATAAATTTTTAGGTGATATTATGATGCATGGTGATATTAGGTGACGCTAAGCTAACATCTAAAGCCTACCTTTAGACAGTATCTCCGATGGTTGGATTAGCGCTTTGGAGCAGACAAGTTGTGAAACAAGCGAAGGCATGAAACTAAAGTTTCATGCTTTTATGAAAAAGTGAACATCCTTTTCACATCACCTGGACGGCCAGTGACTGAAAATTCAGTTTTCTCTGATTCTCTATAAATATGTAATTGTATGCATAAAATAAGCATATAATTACATATTTTAGAAACATAGGAACACAATACAGATATCAATACATTTAGAGGAAGCAGGAGAGGCTGAGCTCATCATTAAGTCCATTAGGCTCCACCGTATTCAGTGTGTGAATCCAGAAGGCTTCACGCCTCAACAGTTTTGTGACAAATATTAAGGCCGGGGAGATGAAGCAGCGCTTCTCGGACAGAGGGTATGCCAAGACTGACATCGCGGCAGCCTATGAAAGAGCTGTGCGCACCCCGAGAACCCGCCTCCTCAACAAAACTGTCTGTATTACACCCGTACAGCCACGCCTCTGCTTTGCCACCGAGTTCTCTCCCATCAGCGGAGCCATCAAACAGATCATGATGAAACACTGGCACATTCTTCAGTCGGACCAAATCATGAAGTCCCTCTGTACTGATCCCCCCCGAATCGCCTTCAGGCGAGCCCGATCACTGAGAGACAGGTTAGTACACAGCACCATGACTCCACCCCCCTCTACTCTCACCTGGCTACAACCCCCTCCCTCGGTTTTCTACAGATGTGGCCACTGTACTCATTGCTCAAACTGATCGGACACAAAACATTTCCTTCACCCCCGGACTGGTAAAAAATATCCAGGTTTCGATATTGTCACAAAACTGTTGAGGCGTGAAGCCTTCTGGATTCACACACTGAATACGGTGGAGCCTAATGGACTTAATGATGAGCTCAGCCTCTCCTGCTTCCTCTAAATGTATTGATATCTGTATTGTGTTCCTATGTTTCTAAAATATGTAATTATATGCTTATTTTATGCATTGATCCTCTACCCCCCCCCCCCCTCCCCTTTCCCCCTCCCTCCCTCCCACCCCACCCCAACCCCCCTGACCAAGTGCTGTCACAGGATTGGCTTATTAATTGACCACCCCCCATCCCGTCTAACCAATTGCAAACTGCCTTGTGTATTGGGGAGGTATATTTAAACTGCTGTCATTCTGTCATTCCTGTTTGACCCTGATGAAGACGCGTTGCGTCGAAACGTTGGTGCACTTAACCTATTAACACGTTAACTGCCAGCGACGTATGCATACGTCAAGCAGAATCCAACCGTTAACTGCCAGCGACGTATGGATACGTCAAAAAAATCGTTTTTTTTTTTTTGACGGTGGATCCTTGATCTGGCCCTTTTGCATCTTCTATTATACTGTTAGAGCCGCCGGGCGTGTGCAATCCATTCCGCCGACCCACTGAGTGGCGACGGTGCTCAGACTATTGAGTGTTGTTTGGCCAGAAACGCACGCATTCCAGCTGAGCTCAACCGAGGACCCAGAAGCGAACGAGCCTCATTCTCATACTGTAGGCGAAAACCTTTCACACGGGCGCACCCGTGCGCCGGGGGCTTCCACAGGTGGACTGGGTGGAAAGCACACTTTGAAGCGCGCAGCATAAGCCTAGAGTCACACAAGGCTTCGTCAAAGCTCTCAACCGAAAATCCAAGAACGGATTAAGCCACATCCATGCTCGCCGACGAGGGACCGCCAGAGAGAGGCTGCTGCTCACTGCTCAGACAGGCAGGAAAGACTCTGGCTTGTGACTGACAAACACGGAGACACGCCCACGGAGGGAGGAGTTGTAAGGAGAGGGGGTGCGGGTGCTGCTATGGAGGAAATTACTGTTCAGAACTATATTGTTTATGTCTGATGTCTCACTGATGCCAAAAATAAATGGTTAAAGTGACTGTTTGATATTGAATTTCACAAAACTGCGATTATCTCAGCTTTTTGTCTCAGACGCTGAAACCATGCTGTACTCAACGGCTAATATCTACATAACTACTAACTCTACAAACTAACTCTTTTAGACAGAGAAAGCACACATTCTATTAGTACTTTTGTGAACTTTGTGTTGACAAACTCCAAGCAGAAAATTATCCTTGGCTCTTGTAAAATGAGCCAGAATCCTCAAAAAAACCCTCTGGCAAAAGCTACCTACAGTAAAAAAAAAAAGGCTGGCAGTGAATGTGTTAAAAGAAACCTTCTCACCAGTGACCCGTGTGCTCCAGATTCTTCCTTTGCTGTGACAGTCCCATGAGACTCAGGTCCCACACACAGTCCCATGAGACTCAGGTCA
The DNA here is from genome assembly GCF_964638095.1 of Poromitra crassiceps. Taxonomy (NCBI): domain Eukaryota; kingdom Metazoa; phylum Chordata; class Actinopteri; order Beryciformes; family Melamphaidae; genus Poromitra; species Poromitra crassiceps. The sequence goes on from NW_028152206.1 coordinate 21,651, forward strand.
GGCAGATGGAGGTCAATAGAGGCGCTTCCATTTCTCTCTGTATGATATAATAATATTAGCCTGATGCTCCGTCTGCATCTGTTCCAGCCTGTTGTGCAGCTGGATCTCGCTCAATACTGCATCAATTTAAAAAATGTCTGCTCTGGTTTAGGGCTGGGCGATATGACGATAGATATCGTTTTCATGATAGAAAATGTATTTCGTTTCATATGATGCTCTATCATCGTGTATATCGTTGTGTTGCAAATCACACTTTATCGCAATATTGTCCGTCATTTGGACGACGCTGTGCTTTCGTCATTCTGTTTTCACACACGCACCAGACTCTTGTCAACAATGATTATGAGTGACACAAATCAGCCGGTGAGTAGAAAGAGCAGGGAAAAGTTAGCTCCACTCTAGTCTCACGTAGTCAGACCCACCGTCGACTCATCAAGCTTCCACGTCTGGCACTGCCGTCCGCCTAGTCTACCCAGGCATTTGCGCTGTGTTAAGTCCATGTTTCATCCATATTTTTTGGCAAAACATCTCTCGTCCTCCCAAGGAAATCCATTGAGGAGCCGAAAACCAAACGTCTAGCTTGCTAAAGCTAGCTAGTTAGCTTTAGCTTCCTTGGGTGAGAGTTGTGTTGGATAACCGGGAAATCACGAAGTGGAGCATTTTTGTTCCTTTAAACTGGTTTTATGCTCACACGAAATCGCCGGCGCTGACTGCGCTGATGGTGTCGCCGCAGCTCGGCGGAGGGTGCGTACAGCTGCTCGAAAATGTGACTCCGCGGCGTCAATGCGGACGTGACGTGACCAGCACGAGAGCTGTGATTGGACATACTTGTTGTGAGGAATGAGGAAATGCAATTTCCTCATTTAACAGTGCTTGTCCCTCATCTAGCAAAGCCTTCTGCAGGCTCACCGGAATTAGTTTTGAAATGGAGGGACAATAAAATGTCCCTCCACCGACATGATTGCAAGTTCTTGGTAAACAACACGATAGCATCATATGTAATGGACATGAGTGAACCACAAGCCACCTAGTGTTTTAGAGGTGTACCACAGCCAACGTGCTGAGTTACGTTCGACTGCAAGGCTCCAAGTCGAGGCTGCGCAGAACCCTGTCAGCACCTTTATAAACAAGCTGAGAGAACTGGACTAAACTATAAATAACTTATTCTGCTGAGGAAGGCTTACGCCGAAACGTCCATTGTCACTGCTGCTGCTTGAAGGTATTAAAAAAAACCCAAAAGGATTTATTTTGAGTGCTGGCTTTTTGTCCTTCTGTTTATTGTTTGCGCCTTGCACCGTAATTTTTTGAAACTTTTGAGAGTGCTCACCAGTCGTGACTTTCAGTCACTGACTCTTTGGACAGCTCTAATGTAATCTTTGAAAATTGAGCTGGTGGTGTGGTTCAGTTTGTGTTTCATTCTACTGCCCTGCAACTCATTATACATTTGTTTGGGTTGTAAAGAATAGCCAATATTAGCCATGCATATCTGTATTCTGAATGCATGTATCATTTGTGGGATTTGACTGACAAAATTTTAACTGGTTTAACTGCTACATAAATAAATGGCCATGTGGTAATTTTTTATAAACTATCAATTGAATTTACAAAAAATATGCTATATCGTGATATATATCGTTATCGGGATATGAAATGACCTATATCGGGATATGAGATTTTGGTCATATCGCCCACCCCTACTCTGATTAGTTAGTTAAACATAACACATAATAATAATAATTATATGGTCCAGGTTGAAAAATACTGAAATTCTCCTTTAAAAGTTTGATGGGGGAAAACTGCTATCCCAGCACTAGTGTTAACAGTCTTGCTGTGTTTGTGGTCCATCTCTAGGAGAGACATGGAACCCGCTGAAGCTCCACTACCAGCTGAGGAACGTGCGTGAGCGTCTGGCCAAGAACCTGGTGGAGAAAGGAGTCCTGACCACAGAGAAGCAGAACTTCCTGCTGTTTGACATGACCACCCACCCTCTGACCAACAGCTCCATCAAGCAGAGGCTTGTCAAGAAGGTCCAAGAGGCCGTACTGGAGCGCTGGGTGAATGACCCTGCCCGCATGGACCAGCGTCTGCTCGCTCTACTCTTCCTCGCTCACTCCTCTGATGTCCTGGAGAACGCCTTCTGCCCCCTGCTGGACGAGCAGTATGAGCTGGCCATGAAGAGAGTGCGCACGCTGCTGGAGCTTGAGCCAGAGGCAGAGAGCCTCAAGCCCAACACCAACCAGCTGCTGTGGGCTGTGGTGGCTGCCTTCACCAAGTGAGACAGACCAAAACAGCTCTTCCTGGTGGTGTTCAAGTCTCAGTGCACGTTGAGGTAGGACTAGAGAGCCAAAGTCGACACCCCCTTCCGGGTTAGGCATATGAACCAAGAGATTCATCCACCATTTTATGTCCCAAAGACGTTTTGTAAAATGCTTATGGAAATAGTTTTACTTTTTTGTTTGTTTTGGTCCGAGTGAAATGTTCTATGGCAGGGATACTCAACTTGCTTTGCCCGGTGGGCGCTTTTGCAAAGTGACAGGAGGGCAGGGGCCGGTTAATAAACAATAGGAAGAAAAAGCCAGCACTCAAAAAGTCCTTTTAAATATTTAATTTACCTCAGTAAGGAGCAGTACAACACATACATGTTTCCTCAGTGTGGTCGGTTAATAAACAAACATTATTAATAATTTTTCTTTTTTTCTGTAGCGGATTCTAGGTTTCTTGGGTGCCAGCTGGAGTTTTGTCTGACAATCAAAGCAATAATCAGAGTGATAATGCAAACACCGTTCAATATAAATCCAATGTGAAAACCATTCACACAAAAGAAAAATATAATTTACAGGCAAGGCCAAATAATCAAACAAACTACCGGTAGATGTTTTTCACCAAAAATAGTGTTTTGTTTTTAAATAAATAATACCGATAAACAAAAGTTAGAAATTCAATTTGTTCACTTCATTTCAGTTCTCAAATCTGTTCAGAGTAAACCCTTGCCCCAAACAAATCAATAAAGGATCTCTCCAAAAAGAAAATTAACCAAACATCTCCGACTTTGTGCACACAGGACAGTTATACTTAAGTTAAATGCCGGGCGGCAAGCAGGCGGCAATATTTGACAATTTAGCTGGAGCTCAGTCAAACTTTATTTAACATTAATTTTCATTGTGAATTAGAAAATGGTTGGGGGGCCACTCTACACCCTATCGCGGGCCACAAGTTGAGTATCACTGTTCTATGGTCTCTCTCTCCTGATTCTGAACATAGCTGAATTGCTTGGTTTGATGGAGTAAAACTATTTTTATGAGCATTTTACAAAATATCTATGGGAAAATAAATGGCGGATGAAATCTCTTGGTTCGTATGCCTAACCCGGAAGTGGACGTGACTTTGGCTATGAGACTACTGGCCTCAACACAGTGACCTGACTGACTGAGTGGAGCCCTGCCTTAGGATTGGCAGTGGGCAGCTCAACATACAGTTTGTCCCTCTCTGTTGACTCTCTCTTTTCTTTGTAGATATCTCTTCTTGTTTCTCCCTCTCGCTCCTCTTTGTACCAGATCGTCGATGCCTTTCTGGCTAAAAGAAAAACAGGAACTCTTGGAGCTTTGATCACAATGTTTTTGATGATGGAGAAGGGAGAGGCCAAGATGTTGATTTTTGATGTTGATTTTTGTTCTTTCTTTCCTATTGGTCACATTTCCCCCCCAATGATTCTTCAAAGTATGTACAGTATGCTAAAGTGTACCAGCTAACTAGCTAACTCACCTCAAAATATAACATGGTGTACATGTACAACACCATGTACAGACCATAGATATCTAGGAATGACATTAATGCATTTTCCTGACAGTTCTTCAAACAATTTCTTCTTCCAAACGCGATTGAAGATTTCCTTTATTTTTTCTCTTCTGTTTATGAAAGCTGCTCTTAAGACAGTTTATGGGCTTTTTTAATCTGCTCTCCAGGCATTTTCTGTGACTGTGACGTTTCTTGGAGACGGTGTTTCGTCTTGGAGACAACGTAAAAACTGACATGGCATGTCAATCTGAAAAGATGAATATATAAAATAACAAGATAAAATGTGTGAAAGTCTAGATTTCCCTGGTTGTATTAGGGATTCTAATCTAGAAATAGTGATGTCTGAGGGGAACAGTTGAAAGCTAACATAATTTTAACCTGGATCCAGAGGTTAAAATTCCCTCTCAATCTGTAATCCATGGATCACAAAGTGCTTTACATACAGGAAATAAGTGGTGCTTTACATACAGGAAATAAGTGGTGCTTTACATACAGGAAATAAAAACAATAGGGGGCGCTAAACAATTCAGTTGAAGCAGTGGGATATGGATGTATGTTTCTAAATGCATGGTTCTCTGACTGACAAGCAGGGGTATGTGTTGCATTACCTGTTTAACCATGCTGGTCATTATAATTCTGTTGGATTGTTGGTTGAATATTGATTTTTGATAGCCTTTTAGGCCAATGGCCATGCTAAGCTACAGTATGCCTGAATCCAGCACTATCAATGATGTTCATCTCCCACTGTCTAAAATAAGGGTTTACATAACTGAAATAAGGTTTACACAGCCTGAACTGTTTCATTGTTAAATTTAGATTAGTAAAGAACTGTTACTGATATGTAGTGTATGCCAATTCATGTTTTAGTGGGTATTATGAATGCAATGATTTGATTGTAACAAGTTGTGGCAACAATGTGGATGCTTTGAATATTTGAACTGTACCTTTATTTTTGGTTTAATTAATATTAATTTAAGATTAGCCAATTATGGAATTATGGTCTGAACTTTACAAAGACTAAAACATGTTCTTGTCCACCATGTCTTTTACAGTTTGATGGACTTAATAAGTCCAAGGATCATCCAACTTTCTCAACACTTAAATAAACAATTAAGCAGGTAAACCCTAAATGTAAGTTGTGTCAGTCTACTAGTTTTGTGACATCTGGATCAGAATGTTAGGAACTTCAGGTATCTAAAAGAACGTAGGTATCTATGCTATACATTACATACATATGGTATAGGTATTTATTTATGTAAATCAATGAGCTGGCTGTTTCATCACTTCCAGATGAGAGCGGGACATTTGGGGGGGGGGGGAACATAATTCTAAGATGACTGAAATATTAATGTCCAAGAGCCATCAGATGGTATTTGAGATACAGCGTACTCACAAACACAACACACATTGGAATATTGTGCCAACTGAGCGCTGATTGCATGAGCAGGACTATACAGTAATAGCATTTCACTTGGGTTTGTGTCTATAAATGTGCAGGATGGGGTGGGGGGGAATCTGAACACTTAAAAATTATGTAGACTTTCAATTTGAGTTAAAATATGAAAATCACCAAAAACAGAGTTGCTAGGTTTTCACATGACAATAGCGATATGTACTATAGAGACAGTCCGCATGTCTGGGGAATGCCCATACAGGCTCTAGGAATGCCCACAATAGACGCTGGTTAGCCGGCTCAGCCTGGCTGGGGGCGTGGTCAGGGTGGGGTAAAAACCCCCGTTCTATCCATTCAGCAAAGTTAGAATTTAGCCGATAGCCCAGCCCAGGCAGACACGATTGGGGATTTAATCACCGCAGTAAACGCACATCTGAGCAGACATCTTGTGTTCTGCTCTAGAACCCCCGAACCTGTAGTTTAGAGCCGCAGCAGCGTCTTTTGGTGAGTCAGCCCATGAGCTATATCGGTGGTTTTACTCCACTCGCGGCCAGCCGTTTAACATCTTGTGGGCGTTCCCAGACATGCGGACTGTCTCTATGTCGATACGTCAATGTGTTTACTCAGTGCACCAGGTGTCCGGACAGCACCTCCTTGCAGATGGGCTTGTTGAATCTGTCTGTGCCAGCAGACTGAGCTGGCCAGGGAGAAGAAATCACACCTGTGTGTCATGACCCAAATTATGACCATATATGGGATCTAATTGATGCAAGCAGGGGGGTGCACTCCAGGTATATACCTGGGCACCAGACAAAGCGCGCACCATGTGAGATCCATCCATTGTTCCACATCCCCTTTCCCCAAGTCTTAGGTTGTAACTTATAGGCAATAAAAGAAAATAATTGTGAAAATGCCAAGAACTGTCTGAGATCATCTTTCCTGCACTTACAGGGCTGCTCCGCCAGGGTAAGCGAGAACTCACAGGCCTCCAGAGCTACGTTCTCATGGGTGTTTCATCACTTCCAGATGAGAGCGGGAAAGTTTGAGGAGGAAAACTTAAAGGAACACTCCGCCCATTTTCAAACAGCTTTGTATCATTAGAACATCAGTAGTATATCAGAAAACTGTAAACTGTTTTGACAGTTATTGAGTGTTAAAGTGTGGACCAGTGACATCACTGGTCCACACTAACTCAAATTAATAACTAATTAACTCAAATCAACTCTCAATAACTGTCAAACTAGATGAATGATCAATAGTTTGACAGTTATTGAGAGTTGATTTTAGTTAATGAGTTATTCATTTGAGTTAGTGTGGACCAGTGATGTCACTGGTCCACACTTTAACACTCAATAACTGTCAAATTAAATGACAGACTTCAAAACCGTTTACAGTTTTCTGATATACTACTGATGTTCTAATGATACAAAGCTGGTTGAAAATGGGCGGAGTGTTCCTTTAAGCCGACTCAAATATGAATGTGGTGCAATTTGTTTTCACTTACAACTCAACACAGAGAGGTCTGATGATAACATGTCCCAGACACATCAGTTGAGTGGGGATTTGTGTCCACGCTTACCTGGATGATGCTGTGCATGTGGGCGGACCTCCAGCAGCATGACCAGAGCCCAGCACACATTCTTCCTCACCTCAGAGTCCTCATCTGCTGCCAGCGCAAACAGACTCTGGGAGGGGAGATCAGCGTGAGACACAAGACAGAGGAAGGAAGGAGGAGACAGGAGATCAGCGTGAGACACAAGACAGAGGAAGGAAGGAGGAGACAGGAGATCAGCGTGAGACACAAGACAGAGGAAGGAAGGAGGAGACATGAGATCAGCGTGAGACACAAGACAGAGGAAGGAAGGAGGAGACATGAGAATCAGGCAGTGTCAAAGTGAGGGAATAAGACAGACATGCTCTGTTACGCCTAACCACACAAAATATTAACGTGGTTATGTCTCCCCTCTGAACTTGAGCGCACAGCTGATAGGTATGTGGTTTGTTTACATGGCGTAACACTGTGCGCCTTTACGCACAGCAGGTCTGATCCACGTTCACTCATACAGTGGACTAAATTATCACCTGCCAAACAGAGTATGGTAGCGCTTCACAGATGACACACATGTGCAGTTGGCGACTGCACATGTGTCGGAGGATGCATGTGCTCATCTACAACTCTCCCAAGATGGGCAGAGAAGGTGAAGCAACAACGGGGACAGCAGAGGGAAAGAAATCTGAAAAAATAAAATAGGCTGATTGGTCCAGTATGATGCGAGATCGACTGAAAATAAGCAGTACAGCTGATGACAGTCTGCTTTGCTTTTCTCATTGTTGAACACTACTCTTGTCACTCAGTCTACTTTGTGAAATCAGAAATCTGGATCAGAAATGTTAGGAACTTCAGGTATCATTGTAAATCAATGAGCTGGGTGTTTCATCACTTCCAGATGAGAGCGAGAAAGTTTACAGAAGGAAAACTTAAATCTGACATGAGTGAAATATGAAAACTCACCTCTATGAAGGTGTCAATGTTGTCCATCAGGGCCTGGGCTCTGCTAATGATGAAGTGGTTCACACAGGCTATGCGTGGGACCTGCAGGGAGAGAGGAGATCGACCCAAACAGTAACCACAAGTCAACTGGTGAGAAGGATTACAGTGGTAGACGGATCAATAAGCGTGCCTTACCGCAAGCTGTGTATTGACGCGCGGCGGCATTAAAACTAATTGAGGTGTAGTTGCACCGTTGACCACCAGGTGTCATCTGTGAGCATCCTTGAGATCAAGTGTTGAATGTGACACAATAGGGCGCGCCGGGAAGAAAACAAAAGGTAATTACGGCAGCTAAATAGGCCCCAATATAGCGTTAAAATAAAATAAAAATGTAGGCTATCATGCAAAAAGTAGCCTGTAATGTTAATTTAATTTCGGACCGTCTGAATATGTTTTATTTATAGAGAGCGAGGCGAACCAACAGCAAGCAGAGAAAGAGAAATGGAGATCTGAGAGTTTCTTCATTGCCCAACCGTGACAGCAGCGAGAAAAAGGGAGCTGGATATATCATTTTTCAAAATGATTTACATGGACTGCGGGCGCTATTAGAAAAGGGTGATGGATTTGTCTTGTCAGCTGACATTTGGACAAATAGGAGAGGGCACAGCTTCCTGGGCATCGTGGCCAGTTTCATTGACGGGACGTTCAAGGGGCACACCGTTCTGTTAGGCTGTGATCACATACAGGGTCCCCATACCGCTGATCGCATTTACCAAAAGTATGAAAGAATTGGAACGTGCAACGACGTGTTTATTCGTGTCATATGCGGGGCAGGTGTTGAAACTGAAAGTAAGACTAGCGCCATATCAGAGAGAGGGAAGGAGGGGATGGTGTATGTCTGGACATGTCTGGATGCATGCAGGGGCAGGTGTTGAAGCGAGTCATCCTGGAGCAGATGCCCCAGAAATATGACAATGATTCAACCCAGAGGATTATGCGGAAAGCAACTCTTCTGGACCCAAGATACCGGGCGGAAAACATGGATCCCACCGAAGTGATACCCAAGCTGAGCTGGTAGCAGAGATTGTGGCAGCAGTCGGCCCCGCTGCACGCGTGAGAGTGGAGGGTGAAGAAGACGAGTCAGGTGCTGGTGGAAAGATAACCAGGCACGGCTTCCACTCATGGCCGGCTTGGCAGGGAAATATTTGTGTATTTGTGCCACCAGTGTACCATCCGAGCGTGTGTTCAGCACAGCAGGGATTGTTGCAATGCCACTCCGAAGCAAATTATTGCCCGAAAAGGTAAAGCTGTTGGTATTCTTGGCCAGAAACCTGTAATGGTAAAACGAAGCAAAAAGGCTAATGGCTAAAGGCCTATAGCCTTTAACCAAGCCCAAAATGTTTAATTTCGAATTCCTTTAAGTTTATAAGATCGTGTGGTGGGCTTGTGTTGTTTAAATCCCTGAAGTTCGTTAATACAAGCTTAATTCATTTAAGATAATTGCATAATTCGTTTTGTATTTATTTTACACAGCAATATCTACTGGTTAATTTTACCAGGCTAATTTATTTTAATTTTTGTGTGTGAAATGATGAAGGTTTTCCCAATGTCCCACTGTGTTTTTGCAAATAAAGTGTTGTACGGAAACAAGCTTGTTTCTTTTATTTCTGTTTATTATAGTAACATTTTTATTTGTCTTATATGGCTATTATTAGGAGGGGGGGGGGGGGTTGATTAAATTTTATGAAGTCGTTGCGGTGCTGTTTGGCTGCCCGGCCTGGCACTGCTGCGAATGCGCATTCACAAACATGTCATGTCACGGAGTCAGGCACGACATAAACTGCAGGCTAGTAGGCTGCTCAGTTAAAAACAACAATAAATATGCTGGTCGGTTACTTATTTTATTTAGCCTTCTATATTTTAGAAGCATATTTTTATGTTTACATTTTCTCAGTTTCTGGGATAGTCGGACAAGTGAACATGAAGGAAGAGTAGAGACTTATGGAACCCTGACTGAAGACGTTTGTTTATTCATGTAGCCTAATTAAAAACATTTTCAATGATAGCCTGAGGTGTCTGACTGCTGAATGTAGCCTATTAAAGGCCTTTGGCCTAACTGCAAAGTGCAAACTCAGCAAGCAACAATAAATTAAACAAATAGCCTATAGCAGCATTATTGGGCACCTAAGTAAATACATGCACTGTCTGGCATGCCTAGAATGTCTCTAGAACGTGAAATTAAATAACTTGAAAACTAATAAATGAAGAATCACTTGTAAAAAATTTTTTTAATAAAGTGGCTGGCTGCTCGGTTCTGCCCGTTTTCGTTTAGCATTTATTTGCGTCGGGACTTCACTGCATTGAACTGCTCCGCTGCATGTGCAAAGTTGAAGGCCTCCAAACCCTTTCCACAACTTGCGATCTGCATCAGCCTTGTGACTTCTGCAGGGACACTGACTGGAATTGGGGGAGGGGGATGGAGGGTGGAATGTTTCACCCCTATTAGACCCTACCTGTCTATTGTCTCATGTGGCCAACCTATTGAAATGTAAATAAAGGAACGGGGGCAGTCCCGATGAGAATAGGCCTACAGTAGCCTATATTACAATAGGCTATATATAAAATCTGTGGCTTTCAAGGCTGGTGTGAAAGAGCCTACATAACCAGAGTAGGCCTATATTGTTTGATAAAAATATGTTTTCAGACAATGGGCACGGCGCGCGCGCGCGCACACATACACACACACACACACACACACACACACACTGCTCCCCTAGGAGAACCGCAGGCTCTGCGCACGCTGTGCCTGCTGAGCGACATGACGGGCGGCCAGCGTGGCCGAGAACCAGATGACAAATAAATAAAGTAGCTACTCTCACCTCTTGATTAAGGTGTAGGCTATGGGAGTTATTTATTTTATTTATAATAATACAGATATTTATAATAAAACATATATTATAGTTTTTATGGTAGCCTAGCCTATAGCCTATTATTATTATTATTATTATTATGGATGGCCCTCTGCAGCTGTACTAAATACGAATAAAGCAAGGCCATAAAAATTAGTTCGTATAGTCTAGAGGGAACAAATAAAAGGAGCTGAATTGCCGTGGAGTGCGCAGTAGTTTTAATGCGGTTGATCAGACTTCTCTCTATTATAGGCTATTGCTTTAAGGGATGCAGCCGCGCGCCGGTCAAGCCACTGCTGTTATTTCCAAATACACACACAAAGGATACTGTTGGCAGAGTACATGAAACATTCCACCCCCCATCGCAAGTGATTTTATTCTGCATGTAGAATATTCAGCAGGAATGCACAAATGTCACACAAAGGAATAATAATAATAATAATTATGACGTGATAAGATCATTCATTTTAGCACCGCGTGCTCCGCTCTCTTCAATGAGGAAATGGAAATCCAGACCTTGTAGAAAAGTGTCGATTTTCGGGGTTAGGGTTTGAAAGTAATTCTCTCTCTTTTCAGAGGCACACAATTACTCACATAAGACCCTACATTTAATAGTTAATTTAATAGTTAGTTTGTGGATTTGGTTTCCAGGGACTTTAATCATCAAGGGGAGACAAAACACGATTGATTTCGTAGGCTGAGAGCGAGAGCCTCCCTGCTTGCTGCATATACTGTACTGTAGGTAGTTGTGCACTGCCGCCCCCTAGTGTCCCACTTTGATACCACATACTAACGGCAAACAGAATTAACGCCGCGTTGCGGTAAAAGACGCTTATTGATCCGTCTACCACTGTAGAAATCAAATCAGAGGGTGTGGGTTTTAAAAAGGGAATATCGCCCAGTTTAAGATTTCATATACAACAATGCTGCCAAGTTGGCACAGCCCTCAACCTCATTGTGATGTGCTAAAAAATATTTCAAAATCAAAGCATTTGGGATTTTTGTGCAAAATCTGGATACCACTGTAGCACTCTACTGAGGTCACAACATTCACATATTTGTGACTGTATAAAATCTCAATGGGTTTTAAGGTGTGGGTTGAATTCCAATTCAGTAAACAGTAGCTTAGAACATGCAGTTCATAAAAAGAATGCATTGGAGTCCATGTCTAGGAGAAGATTTAAATAAAATAAAAAATATGAGTATGTGTGTAATTACATAGGTTAGCCTCCACAGATATTTTTACCTATTTTTCCAACAAGTCAATGTCAATAGGACCGAAAACACATCCCATGTAGTTTCTTTCATGTTGTAGTGTGAGGGTGGAAATGTCTCATTGAAACCTGGAGGAGTGGATTCCACTGGCAGAGTTGGTGGAGCTCACAAAATATTGATCATAGGAGTCAGCAATGAATACTTAAACTGAGCGGTATGTAAGTGTGAGGGGTAAAGTGAGAGACGGAGTATCTGGATCAGACAGTATGAATACAAACACCTTCACTGACAGTCACATGATGTTGTGTGCATCACGCCCAGATGCTAAGTAAAGAGGACTGAAGGGAACGAGCACGAGGGGAGAAGATACCCGTTCATATCTGATTACAGTTCCCTGCTGTACCTGATGTTTGGGCTGCAGTGCTTGAAGAACTGGAGGAACTTGGGGATCATGATGTTGAGGGGTCTGTTCAGAGCGTCGCTGTCCAGCAGCTCCGACCAGTCCTCGCAGATCTTCTGCAGTGCTCCAAACGAACCCTGAGACACGGACACACACAGATAGGCTGTCAAATCAAACACAAAACATAGAGGGAGACAAAGGAGAGAGCGAGAGTGGATCAGAAAGTCATCATGGGAACAAATGCCTCCTTGTGTGTGTGTGTGTGTGTGTGTGTGTGTGTGTGTGTGTGTGTGTGTGTGTGTGTGCGCGCACGCATGTGTGCGTGGTGTGTGCCCTTATGACATCACTTTTGACATCATCACTGATTACATCACATCATTAGCTAATTAGCCTAATTTAAAAAAATGAGGCTCCATCAGGTCACCCGCACGGGTGCCCTTTACACACCCTGAAGGTTTCAGCCCAATCGCACGTAAAACGACATAGCTGTGGCCAAACACAGAACTTGAAACAAACAAAGTCAGATTTCTTTGCTTGGCTGAATATGATTTGATAAAACTATGGGGGTAAAATGGTGTCAGATCAGCTGTAAATGGACAAATTATGATTCACAAATAGATAGTACAATCTGTAAACACATAACACGATCCACAAATGTGAAACCCAACTCACAAATATATTTAAAATCCACAAACACACACACCATGATCCACAAATGTGAAACACAACTCACAAATATATTTAAAATTCACAAACACACACATCATGATCCACAAATAGAATTCAGTGACTTGTATTTCAAAACCAGAATTTCTGTTTGTAGATTGTTTCGCATTTGTTTTCAGAGTTTTGACACTATTGTACCGCTGTTTTATGGTGTAATTTTCTACAAATGCACTCTTCACAATTTGCAAACAAACACAGTCTAACTTGTATTTTCAAACCACTGTTTCCAGACACACATACAAATCATGTGCAATGCACAGTGTTCAAGTCTCAAATCTGTTTGCACATCAGTGTGTGCGTGTGTGGATCGCTATGCTAGGTCTTCAATTGTTGAATTGGTGTTTGCACATCACAGCCTGTGTGTGGAATGCATTGCATTTGTGTACAAATCGTTTTGACACTCTTGTTGCACAGATAAAATCCACAAATGTAATCAGCCAATGAGGGGGATCGCTTGCAATGGGATGTCCCGCCTCCTCCATAACCCCTCCAAAATAAGAGCACCGGGCTTTTGCCTGTCTGTCTGGCCGGCCGCTACCTCAGGCAGGAGATATGAAGTGAAGAGAAAGATGATGGTGCCTGCAGACTGCAGAGACTGGGTGTTATGTTAGTGCTTGGAATGACCACTAACACATGCATTCAACAGGGAACGTCCAGTGTATTTAGTGCTTGTTTACACTCTTCTTCGTTTCTGATCTCCCACTCTACACTCTACTCCTTTACTAGCAGCGCCCTCTAGCGTCAGCAGGCTGTAACCAACATATATCCGATTCTGAACACAGCACTGGGACGAATGGAGGTCATGGTGAAGGATATAATGGGATGTGTGGGAGACTGTGAGCAGTGGAGGGAAAGAAACTGATGGTCCGCTTTTTTTTAGAGAGACTGGGCTAATTACAAGACTTTGGATGGATTAATCCAGAAGGAGGCGCTAATGCAACATTTTGGGTGCCAACCCTCCATTAAAATAAACAGAAGAAGAGTATCCGGTCTGTTAAACTTTACAGTCTGTCAGGCGTGGAGTTCATGTTCCCTTTCAAAGCTGCCAGTAATACGTTTAGATGTTACTGTCAATGGTTAGATGATGTAAGACGACTTGCAGACACATTTTTGCTCACAACAATAGACTGTCGATACGTTCGAAATGCGATAAAGCCTGCATTATCCTACTTGCAGAGGCATCTGTTGACTCCAGGAGACTTGAACAGCTCAACAACTAATGCTAGCTCAAAGTAGCATTAATTTCTAAAGGTAAGAAGACTAATGTTTATGTAATTTATATTATTTTCTTCTTCTTGGTAACGTTCACTTTACCAATCATTTCCAATTCACTGTCCATTCTGTAACTGCCTTAACGTTAGCTAGGTTGAGAAAGTAGGCTAGCTAGCAGCAACGTTAGCAACAACTCACGTCAGCTTGCCTACCTGTGCTATGTTAAGTTTACTGCTTGTGTTTGCTTTTTATATTAGCTAATGCATATCGAACACTTGTTTACAATAACCATTAGTAGCAGTTACAACTAATGGGGATCCAAATAAACAATAGATTGATACTGACTCTTAATCAAAGCTATAGTTAAGCTATAGGATTGATTAAGAGTAGTGTCAAGGGTGTGTGGTAAATACAGAGATGGTAAACTATCCAAGGTGAGCAGTCAGTTGATCTTAAAATAGGTGAGTAAACTGCCTCATTTCAAAGAGGTGTGTAAACTGAGTTTACTTGCGTTTAGCCTCCACTATGCCCCTGGCTAGCGTTAAATGGTAATCCATTTCCATGCTGATCTGATTAATCATTTTTGCTCTTTTCTTTCTCCCTGTGTCCATCTCTCTCAGCAGCCCATCCATCCAACACGCATGGCACAGTCATCAAGATGATGCTACTGCAGCGCTCCATGTTCGAATAAACAACATTTTCCCTATTTGAGATTAAACAAGTTGCAGTGCCAACTAGATTCGACTGGAATGGTAGGTAAAGGACGACGGTGTTAAACGTTTAACAATAAAGGTCATAATAATTTGTTATATTAAGTTCAGTGCCTTACAATTAATTATAATATTTGTTTGAAATACATAAAGAAACAATTCTGTGAAGGTTGAGTATTGAGTTTGTTTTGCATTTGCTTTTTAATACAGCTTGTATTAATCCATACCAAAAATTAAAGCACAATAAATTGATCCATGCAGGGTGAAGGAGTACCATATTTGGGATGGGCTTATTCCTCTTTATATGGTAGGTTCAGTCAATCAGCTGTGGGTCATCTGTTGCCTAATGTCAAACTATCAGGGCCCTCTTTATATCAAAGGGGATAAACCAGTCTGAAGCCTCCCCTCACTGTGACCTTCAAGTCACATAATTTCTTGGATGAAGAAGCACCTAATTACTTGCTTTCAAATGTTTGTTTGCTCAGTATATTCAAGAGTTGAAACAAAATGATCACAAGGAGAGGATGACTTTAAGTGCATTTATTGCTGAATAAATAATCAGTTTAACTACCATATTGCAAAACATTTCAGGGATGCAAACTCACAAGCTGCCAAAAGCAAAGGTTTATTGATTTGAATGAATGTATTTGGTGTTATTTAGTGCTCATATTACTACAACATGTGTTTTGCTGTATTACAAAGGTTTGTATTGAAAAAAGAAAAGAAAATAAATTATGACGTACAATTGCATGGGAAACACTATAATCTGAAGTTTAAAAATAAGTTTGGTTCTCACCTTTGGAGGGGAGCATAGGTCTAATTTAAAACTTATCAAGATTTCATAGTGGTATAAACCCTTTTCAGCATTTTCTGTCTCAAAGGCAGGCTAAACACAGGTGTAACCAAAACATTCCATTTACGTGTTCCAATGCCGGGGCCCTCGTGAATGTTTTTCTTGCATCTGTGTTTATCCTGCCTTTGAGACACAAAATGACTGCTGTGAAAAGGGATTAAGCGGAAGCTACAACTTCCCTACAATATATGTTGTGAAGCATTCTGTAAAAATGTTATTAACTGCACAGAGTAAAATACCTACATGTATATTTTTCACATTAAATGAACAAATTTTTTTATTTTAAACTCTTTTATTTACAGATTTGTTACTCATCTCATCAGTTTAGAATTTCAGTCCATTCTCAGGTCATTGATTATTATTTTTTCCAACAGTCTATATATAAACTGGTATTTACATGTTCTGCCTCAAGGTTTACAACTTAAGAAAGAAGATGTTATTGTAAGAGCTATTTCATTAGTTTGATAATTTCATTATTATTATTTGTTAATTAGTTGTATTTTAGGTTTGTAGACACTAGGGGCACTGGGAACCAGCAATCACTTGTGGGGAGGTTAAAGGTAGCAGGTGTGTCTTCAGGTGATGCACCACTGAAAGGATTTGTATTTATTTATTTTTTACCAGAGGAGAGAGAGGGAGCAGGATCAGCACATGTACCCTGTTTGTTTGCTTTTGAACTGGATGGAGAATAAAAACACCCAAAACGTGGATTTTGCCTGGACATTGAACTTCTTGATTGCCTGAGTACACCATAATTCAAATGGTACATCAGTGGTCTTTTGTTAAGATTGATTTTGAAGTTTGTTTTGAAAGTTTGACTAAGAGCCACTACAGTTATGATATAAACTATCCAGCTTCTGTCGCATTGAGTGGATAACCTCAAACCTACAGATTCTCTCAACTGAAAGGGAGGTACGGTGGTGCAGTGGTAAGCACTATCGCCTCACAGCTCGAAGGTCGTGGGTTCGATTCCCATCTGGGGACGAGGTGAACGCTGGAGGAATGCGTGCCCGTCCGCATGTCCTCGAGTGCCCACCGCCTGGGTGGGGTCGGCAAAAGGGCCTTTCTGTGTGGAGTTTGCATGTTCTCCCTGTGCCTCCCGGGGGTTTCCTTCATACAGGAACCCCCTTCACAAAAACATGCAATATCCTGGTTGCTAATGTGGTTCCTCCTCTGGTCGTTAAGGGTGCCTGTTCAGAGGGAGGGGAACTGGTTGGAATAGCGTGAACCTCCCACGTGCTATGTCCTACCGGTGAAGCTTCCTCTGTCAGGTGAAAAGAAGCGGCTGGCTGACTGCCCATGTCTCGGAGGAAGCATGGAGCCAGTCTCGGCTCTCCCCAGATCGGCAGAGGGTGGAGTAGCAACCAGGATTGAGAAATCAAGAGAGCACTAATGGGGGATAAAATGGGATAAAAAAAATCGGGAAAAAAATATTATAAAAAAAAAGAAGATTGATTTTGAAGTTTGTTTTGAAAGTTTGACTAAGAGCCACTACAGTTATGATATAAACTATCCAGCTTCTGTCGCATTGAGTGGATAACCTCAAACCTACAGATTATCTCAACTGGAAGTCAGTGGTCCACTGAAGTCTGCTTAAGGATAGGTGGTGTTGAACCTGATAAACTTATGGCCCTTCTTAAGGCAGGCCTGGCCTTTGACTGTGTGCAGGTGTTTAACTTGTGCAAAGCTTTCAACATAGCAACTTTTACTTCAGCCAGGCCAAATGGTGACTTAGGGACTGTTCCCATTCTGCAAAGCCCTCTGAATGCTGAGCAGGTGGAGCAGCTGATGTCAACTATTGACCCTATGGGACCTACAGACTCCCTGGGCATGGACATTTACCTAAACACAGTGCTGTTTGTTGAGTCACTGCTTGAAAGGGTTGATGGCTAATCAGTCTACATGCAACTAACACAGCACAGTTGAGAAATGGTGACCCAATCAAACATATTTTTAATTGTTTGTGAGCTTCTGTTCTCATTATAAAAAGTGTCAGTGTTGTAACAGTAATTAACCTTGGTCTGTGTCCCAAAACTATGCCGTGTTGGGGCCTTGAATTTGGGGAATTGGGCCTTGAGAAGTCCTTGAATTTCATGTTGAAGGTGGTGTGGGAGCCCTGCTCATTAAAATTTAAATCGTATAAAAAATGTGTACCCAGTGTACTGAAATGAGCTGTCTGATCTAACTGATGCAGCTAGATGCAAACTTCCTCCAACAGGACAAGAGCACATGCCGTCATCTCACATGGTTTGTAGTTTCAAAGGTGGTCTGAAGAAAGTGATGTCAATACTTTAATATATGAATCATTTTATATATAAAAACAAATATTAAAAGCTGTTCATTTCATGATGGCAAATCTAGGTAAATTTCAGACTAAGCAAATTAACTAGAGTCACATGATCAAATGGTTCAACGTGGGGTCCTTGAGAGGGTCACCAGCAGTTTGGTGAATTGTTAAACTTCAGCATTATTTCATTTACAAGAAGTTAAATGATGTAGAAGAATGACTACTGATCATGTTATCTCTATAGCTGTCATGGAATCTGGACCGGGGGCCCCCTCCCCTGACTCCCCTGACTGCAGTATACAAACAGCAGCCCCCGCCACACTGCTCTCCCCCCCCCCCCCTCTCTCCCTCTGGCCCCGGCTGATGGCCCACCTCCCCCCCCCCTCATCCTCCAGGCCATACCCCGTCTCCCAGTGACGAGGTCACACCCCCCCTCCCCCCCCCCGATGGGCCTCAGAGCTGATGATGCCACCCCCCCCCCCCCACCCACGCTGACCATCACAGCTGACCAGGTGAAGAATCAGCTGTTGAGACTACACACAAGGAAAGCAGCCGGCCCGGATGGCGTCAGTCCCATGGTGCTCAAAGCCTGTGCCCCCCAGCTGTGTGATGTACTACAGCTGATCTTCAACAAGAGCCTGAGTCTCCAAAAGGTCCCCGTGATGTGGAAAATGTCCTGTATAGTTCCGGTACCGAAAAAGCCAAGACCCAGTGGCTCCAATGACTACAGGCCGGTAGCTTTGACGTCCCACATCATGAAGACCCTGGAAAAACTCATCCTGGAGCAGCTCAGGCCTATGGTCAAACCTTCCCTTGACCCCCTCCAGTTCGCCTACCAGCCCCGACTGGGAGTGGAGGATGCGGTCATCTACCTTACCAACCGCGCCTACGCCCACCTTGACAACCCGGCCAGCACTGTGAGAGTCATGTTCTTTGACTTCTCCAGTGCTTTCAACACCATCAGGCCGGCTCTACTGGGTGAGAAGCTGACAGCGATGCGAGTGGATGCCCCCCTGGTGGCCTGGATTGTGGACTACCTGTCTGGCAGACCACAGTATGTGCGCCTGAAGAATTGTGTGTCAGACAGAGTGGTCAGCAATACGGGAGCACCACAGGGGACGGTCTTCTCTCCCTTCTTCTTCACCATCTACACCACGGACTTCACCTACCAGACAGAGTCTTGCCACCTTCAGAAGTTCTCTGATGACTCTGCGATAGTGGGATGTATCAAAGATGGTGACGATGATGAGTATCGGGATGTGGTGGCCAACTTTGTCACTTGGTGTGAGCTGAACCACCTGCAGCTCAACGTGTCAAAGACAAAGGAGCTGGTGGTGGACCTGAGGAGGGTCAAGGCTCCGGTGACCCCTGTCTCAATCCACGGGGTCAGTGTTGACATAGTGGAGGATTACAAGTACCTTGGAGTGTACATTGACAATAAACTAGACTGGGCTAAGAACTCTGATGCACTCTACAAGAAGGGGCAAAGCCGTCTCTACTTCCTGAGACGGCTGAGGTCCTTCAACGTCTGCCGGACCATGCTGAGGATGTTCTACGAGTCGGTAGTGGCTAGTGCCTTCCTGTATGCTATTGTGTGCTGGGGCAGCAGGCTGAAGGCAGCAGATGCCAACAGACTCAACAAACTGATCCGTAAGGCCAGGGACATTGTGGGGCTGGATCTGGGCTCTCTGACTGCGGTGTCAGAGAAGAGAACGTTGTCCAGGCTACGCTCCATCATGAACAATGACTCGCACCCACTCCACGACGTGCTAGTCAAACACAGGAGCACGTTCAGTGAGAGACTGATTCCACCTAGATGCAAAACGGAAAGGCACAGGAAATCATTCCTGCCTGTGGCCATTGGTCTATTTAATGCCTCTCTTAAAAGAGCACGGAGACGCTCAGTCTCCCTGAGACTGAGCCAGCCGATAGGTTAACTGTGCCTGGCTGAGCCACGTGTAACGTATAGGGCAAGCCGACTTAATATAAATCACGTGCAATATGTGCAATATGTCACAGGCAATAATGATAATTGACACGGAATGTATACTATACTTACTCTACGTATTGGTATTTTGCTACTTAGACATTCTACTTATTTTGTGCTTTTGCTTCTATCGCACTACTAGTTATTCTATGCTATGTTGTGTTTTTCTGCTTATTGCTTAATATTGCATCTACTACGGTTTATTTTTATTTTATTTATGCTATGTGTGTTCTGTGAGCGAGCTACTGTAACTTGTCCCAATTTCCCCCCGGGGATCATTAAAGTCTTTCTGATTCTGATTCTGATTCTGATTGTACACAATATGATCTAATGGATACTGAGCAGCTCCACTGGAGCAGGTGGGGTTAAGGGCCTTGCTCAAGGGCACCTCAGTGGTGGTAATGGAGGGGGAAAGCACTACTTTTTCACTTTCCCCACCCAGATTTATCTTGCCCGATGACTGTCAGAAGCTCGCTTCTCTAATCTTTAACTTTAGACCCCCACTGAGCATCTGGCCATAATTAACGTTACCACTTTCCCTGCAATATAATATTCCCTGCAATATAATTTAATTCTAGTGAAAACAAATTATTACCCTTTTTGCGGGGGGCCCCCTGGTGCCCCCTCGACCCATGGGGGTCCCCCGCACAGCCGCACCCCACCACGTGCATAAATTACGTTATATGTTATCTAGCTAGTTGTGTTCCTGCATGTAAATGGCATGACTGGTTACAGCCTGCTGACGCTAGAGGGCGCTGCTAGTAAAGGAGTAGAGTGTAGAGTGGGAGATCAGAAACGAAGAAGAGTGTAAACAAGCACTAAATACACTGGACGTTCCCTGTTGAATGCATGTGTTAGTGGTCATTCCAAGCACTAACATAACACCCAGTCTCTGCAGTCTGCAGGCACCATCATCTTTCTCTTCACTTCATATCTCCTGCCTGAGGTAGCGGCCGGCCAGACAGACAGGCAAAAGCCTGGTGCTCTTATTTTGGAGGGGTTATGGAGGAGGCGGGACATCCCATTGCAAGCGATCCCCCTCATTGGCTGATTACATTTGTGGATTGTATCTGCGCAACAAGAGTGTCAAAACGATTTGTACACAAATGCAATGCATTCCACACACAGGCTGTGATGTGCAAACACCAATTCAACAATTGAAGACCTAGCATAGCGATCCACACACGCACACACTGATGTGCAAACAGATTTGAGACTTGAACACTGTGCATTGCACATGATTTGTATGTGTGTCTGGAAACAGTGGTTTGAAAATACAAGTTAGACTGTGTTTGTTTGCAAATTGTGAAGAGTGCATTTGTAGAAAATTACACCATAAAACAGCGGTACAATAGTGTCAAAACTCTGAAAACAAATGCGAAACAATCTACAAACAGAAATTCTGGTTTTGAAATACAAGTCACTGAATTCTATTTGTGGATCATGATGTGTGTGTTTGTGAATTTTAAATATATTTGTGAGTTGTGTTTCACATTTGTGGATCATGGTGTGTGTGTTTGTGGATTTTAAATATATTTGTGAGTTGGGTTTCACATTTGTGGATCGTGTTATGTGTTTACAGATTGTACTATCTATTTGTGAATCATAATTTGTCCATTTACAGCTGATCTGACACCATTTTACACCCATATAAAAAGCATCAAAAACAAAAACCCATGTGGATTTTTTCTTCTTCTGATGTGAATCTGAAGCGTCTGATATGATGGAAATCCGGCACCTGGCCGGAGGTCTTTAAGCCCTAACACTACTTGCCTCTCACTGGCATACTTGGGGTTTAGTTCAACACCAGCTCTAAGCTGCTCTGGACACGGCCATCAGCTACACTGGTTGGTTGATTAAGTAAATGCTCCATTCCATCCTTGAAGGCTATTCGTTAGCATGCTGCTGAAGACAGTTTCATCTAGGGCCTAAAAGGGTCGGTAGGGATTTTTTAAATTTTTTTTTCCAGTGGCAGCAAGGGATAGATAGGAAATATATATATATATATTTATTTTCCTTAAAATTGCAGCAGCGATGGATACTTTTTTCATAACATAGCCTACAACATAGCCTACATGTACGTTTACAAGGGCACTGTTTAACTTCCTGAAGCACGTTTTCAAATGATTTTAACCCCAATCTCACAATTTTGGTTGGCACGCTAGTGCTGCATGGGCAGAGAAGCGACACAAAGCACATGTCCGTCATGCTCCCTGCCATTTCGTTTTAAAGTATCCGTAGCGAAAAGCACCTTCGTGCAGTGGCAAACCCCGCCCCTTAACCCCCTCAAATCAACAAGCTCATAAAATAAATTTGGGTCGCACGTAAATTGACAGGGTCGGTCAGAAACCGGAACCGAACAAAAAAATGTTTTAGGCCTAGGCCTAATTTTGCTCCATGGATAGTGAGGGAACTAATGACATGCCCTGTTGTATACTGACTAAGGGGGTTAAAAAAAAGATAAAATCACTAAACCGTGCATTCCTTCTTATCTGGATGGCAAGTAGTATGCAGCCTGGTCAGCTGGATGTTTTGTTATGAGATGACAAATTGCAAGGAGCAAACAAAAAATTAATTCCACCTTAGGGATGCGCCGATCCGATACTGGTATCGGGTATCGGCCCCGATATAGCACAAAATTCTAGATCGGGTATCGGTGGCATGTTGGCCCAATCCATAGACTGATTCATAGGGGCCATTCTATTCACTCTAATTCTATGTGTGTGCAGTGTGTGAAGTCATACGCTAGCAACGTGCTCAGCACGCCTGCCTGGCTGTTTCCAAACAAGGCCAGGTGGAAACCTGGCATAGGCCCGTGTGCTGCTAATTTGAGTGGGAAGAGGGAGAGGATTTGCTAGTGTAACAGACTGTTCCGCTTTTTGCCCATATTCGGAAAATGACAATATTCCGACTAAATTAATAATCCACTAATATTCCTATTTACATGCAGCCGTAGCTCGCCCTCCCCGACACGTGAGGGATGGGGGGAGAGAGAGAGCTAGATGCAGGTAGGCGGAGCCGCAGAGTTTTTCTGTTGAGAATAAACAGAGCAGCACTATTCTTACGAGCATCACTTGGTCCATTTCAGGAGCTTGCTGCTGAAAAGTTTGGTGTTGCGCATCCAAGTCTTTCATAAAAAAGTAGGCTAGTAGCCTACGTTATTACCTCGCAGGCTCGCAAGCATTGTGGACTTCCGTGGGCAATGGGTGGGCACTATGACTACTCTCTCTCTCTTTAAATTAGGGCTGCCACAAACGATTATTTTGATAGTTGACTAGTCACCATATTGCACAATTACTCAATCGCTCTGATTTAGCTATCATCAGCTTCTAAATTTAGCTTCAAGTTGTTTTAAGCATGTGCCAAATAAAAATAAAGACAATTAAGATGATAATTCACTCAGAAATAATATTTTCATGAACTTTAAAGTTTAGAGCATGTAGCAGAATATTTATTTCTGGCATCAATGTACTTGCATGTAATAAATGTAATATAGTGCAAATTGCAAAACTGCAAAATAGTACACATTGAAATTGAAAACATATAGTGCAATGAAATATGTACTATCCATTGAATGAATAATGCAAAATAAAATTAGGGCACTACTACGTGGAATGGAAATGGAACCAAAAACTATTCACTATGTATGCAACCAAAATATCAACAAAAATAAATTGTTTCAGTCTTCTCAGGCATCAAACACATTTTTAAATGTCGTAAGTAGAGTGCAAACTGCGGAGTAAAATGAGGTTTCCAGTATTCCCGTCAGCAACACATGAGCTTAACGTTGCTATGATGACGCTAACGTTAGCAGCTCAAACTTAACGTTGCGGTTGCCTGTGAGCTAACAAGCTAAGTTCAGCTTATTTAGCAGATTTTGCACTTCACATTATTGTGCGTGAAATGCTCCCACACTTTGGACGTATGAGGACGGCACTGGGAGCAAGCTGCAAGCTGCTTGTTTTTCCGCTGACGAGAGATCACATGCTTTTTTTCACCAGTCACCATTGGTTCAAGGCAACGCTGTGTTGCCTTCAAGTGAACTGGGACACAGGCTCTCAACTTTAATGCCGTTCTGATTTTGATTTTTAAGGCTCTGAAAAAAAATACATATATATTGAAGGGCGAAGTCACATCAGCAACGAACTTTGAAAGATGGCAGAGCCAGAGGGAGCCACTGGCAGTGATGAAGAAGACGTTCAGGTTTTATTGTCTGTTTTTGAATATTGTGCCAGTGAGAGTTTCAGTGTGTTTTATAATATAATAAATAGGACTGTCAAACGATTAATTTTCTTAATCGCGATTAATCGCATCTTTGTATCGCATGTTTAAAATGCCATTATTTTGCATTTCAAAACATTTTTAATTAGATATTAATCATTCTTACCAGTGTGTTGTGATTGGGAATCAAATTAATGCAAATAAATGTACTTTGTGATCTTGAATTTTAGATTTATTTTCAATTCAATAGAAGTGCAATGTAGACAGGAGGTAACAATGTCTACAAAATTACGCTCCAGAACCGATACTTCCGGCGGCGGCGCTGTGGAGCAGTCCAAACCCAAAATGCCATTGGAGCCGACCTCCCAGTGGTTAGAGGACCCGCGCATCCGAGACTCTGAAGGAAGAATGAGCTGGCTGCTAGCTGGCCGCTAGCTGCTCGGTATGCTTACTGTAGCTTTTAGGTGATAGCTCAAACTCGATGTACTTCGGTGATATTTTAATCCTGTTTTACACAAGGTGCAAACTACTGCTGTTGACTTGTCCCACTGTGCCATTTGGGGAGTTTTTTAAAGTAAAACGAGCCATTTAGAAGCGTATTGCTGTCTTTCTCTTCCATGCATGCATGCAGGAGACAGGAAGCCGCTGCGAACGGCTTGACTACAAGTACGGGTGCGACGAAGGGACAAAATAGCGGCATGCGATTAACGTGATAAAAAATAACGCGTTATGGTCGGCCCTTAATCGCATCGCAATTAACACGTTAACGCTGACAGCCCTAATAATAATCAAAATGAGATTTTTTTTTTGCCTGCCTATTTGTTGGTTGGAAAGTTGTTCTTTGACATGAAGTTGATTCAATGTGAGAAAAAAGTAGCTTTGATGTAGCAAGCTGCTTTTGGCATGTTGCTCGTAGCTTAGCTTGCTACATTTCTCTGGGGATAGCTTCAATGTAGTTTAGCTATATTTAATCGAGAGTAACTGACAGCTTAGCTTACTACATTTTCCAAGTAGCTTGCCCATCAAGTAGCCTAAATCTGTATCGCTTTATTGGTGTATGGACACATTTGAAATGTTTATTATTCTCCCTTATTAAGTAGGGGTGTCAAAAATAATCGATTATAAGATGCATCGCGATGCGGACGTGCACGATTCTGCATCGATTCACAAATGTCAGAAATCGATTATAAAAAAAATAAATAAATAAATAAATATATATATATATATATAATGGAAGTACATGCAGTTGTTTATTTTAATTATGGATCATAATACAATGCAATTCCAAATGCACTTTTATTTTAAAAGTAGCCACACAGTGAGAAAAAAGAAAGTGAGAAAAAAAAAAAAAGAAGAAGTGATGCATCGATTTAAGATGCATCGATAATCGTAATCGAATCGAATCGTAGCCCTCTGAATCGTAATCGAATCGAATCGTGAGGCCAGTGAAGATTCACAGCCCTATTATTAAGACAATATGTTAATATGTGCTAAACAAGAGGTAATGTTAGTTACTTATATCAATACACAGTGTACTTAGCTATTGTATAACAGAAATAACTGTCATATTTGGATTTACATTAAACTTAAGACCATTTATTTGCTTATGTTTATTTCAAACCCTGTAATATCTGTATGTTCAACTCAGTTCATGGAAATAATCAAAGCTCAAACAATACTGTTATGTGTGTCTACTAACATCATTAAAATATCATAACGATAACGCTGTTTCTGGTAGTTTACTTTTAATCTATGGCTACGTTGCTAGCTAAATAGCCTGCCTTGGCAACTGGCTGGGCTGTGGTTGGGATCATCTGGTTTGCTGTGGCTGGTGTCAATCAAGGAAACTTCGCTCCAAAAGTTAGTCTTTATTATCACCTCTTTTACTCGAAATGGGACCATAATTTAGAAAACGGAGCCCATGAGAGCATGAAAAAGACTTGAAATTGTTTATTCGGACCATAAACGCATTTGGAAAATGTTTATTTAAGACACAGACCGAGAGAGAAGTCGGCTCATTTTTCCATTGAGGCCAATGTACGTGACGTCACTTCTGGACCGTGACGTGCGCCCCCTTTCAGGACTGGCTTCATCAATTTCCCCATTGTGTTGGCCACTGCATGCAATGCAGCTGCTAGACCTACAGTAGCTAGACTGAGGACAGAAAGCAGCCAAAGATCTCACAGAACAGGAGCGGAGAGCAGCCAGACCTCTCACTCTGCAGCAGATTCCAAAACCAAAGATTGCACACCGACCAAAGATTGTGCAACGGGAAGAGCTCTCACTCTGTCAGAGTTTCCCAAACCTACAAATCACTCACTTTTTTAACTACTTAACACATTGACTGCCAGCCGTTTTTTTTTTGCTGTAGGTAGCTACTGCCAAGCCGTTTTTTGAGGATTCTGGCTCATTTTACAAGAGCCGAGGATTCTTTTCTGCTTGGAGTTTGTGAACACAAAGTTCACAAAAGTACTAATAGAATGTGTGCTTTCTCTGTCTAAAAGAGTTAGTTTGTAGAGTTAGTAGTTATGTAGATATTAGCCGTTGAGTACAGCATGGTTTCAGCGTCTGAGAGTGAAAGCTGAGATAATCGCAGTTTTGTGAAATTCAATCAAACAGGCAGAACAGTCACTTTAACCATTTATTTTTGGCATCAGTGAGAGATCAGACATCCAAACAATATAGTTCTGAACGCCCTCTCCTTCAAACTCCTCCCTCCGTGGGCGTGTCTGGTGGCTTTCAGCCTGCGTTTGTCACAAGCGAGTGCTCTGCTGCTGCTGCTGCTGCGAGTTTGAGCAGCCTCCCTCCCTGGCAGCGAGTGTGGATAGGGCTCACTCGTCTCTTGGGTTTGAGAGCCCCGATGAAGCCCCGTGCGACTCTAGGCTTTATGCTGCCCACCCAGTCCATTTCTGGAACCCCCCACCGCCGTGCGCCCGTGCGCAGCAGCGCGAAAGCGTCCCCGCCTACAGTATGAGAATGAGGCTGCTTTGCTGCTGCTGCCTGGCAGTCTGCATGGGGCTCGCTGGATGGGTTTCGCTGGTTTCTTGGCGGTCCGGTTGAGAGCTCTGATGAAGCTCTTGCGATTCTGGGCTTATTTATGGTGCGTGTTTCAAAGTGTGCATCCAATCTATTCTTGGAACCCCCCACCGTTGCCACCGCTGTGCATCAGCGCGAAAGTGAAAGCGTTTTCACCATCCATTTTACTGTATGAGAACGGCTTCCTCCTCGCGCTTTTCCCTCCAGTTTTGGCTCGCCTCTCCTACTGTGGAGAGACATGTCGCCACTCAGTGGGTCGGTAAAATAGATTATACACATTCAATACCTCCAATTCTGGTATAGGAGACGTAAAAGGGTTAGATCAACGTCCCACCGTCAAAAAAACAAAATCAAAAAAAATTTTTGACGTAAAAACACGTCATTGGCAGTGAACGGTTGGATTCTGTTTGACGTAAAAACACGTCATTGGCAGTGAACGTGTTAATAAATGAAAACCTTAAACGAGTAAATTTAAATGTAAAGACAGCACAGTAACATCAATGCTGATTACACACACACACACACACACACGATTGCATTTTGTGAGTTTTTCTTGGGACGAGGGGGCACCATGAAATAAATTACGCTTAGGGCACCCAAATGGCCAGCAGCGGGGCTGGGGAGAGTGCAGACTTACAGTATCAGGCAGCACAGCATTGTGTGATAGTGGTAAGTTTCTTACTTTCTGGTGAAAGTTGAAGGGAAAATAAATCAAATAGAATATGTCTCTCACACATGGACTCAAATTGGGGAATGTTTTCCCTCACAAAATGTTTAAGTTGCATAATATAACGTGGGGGAAATTGAGGTAAATTGTACTTTAACTTTAGTTGATCGAACGATGCAAACTTGTTGTCTACATAGAAGTTTTTTATACACTTAAAAGTCCTTTAGCACAGTGGTTCTGAACTCGGGGGTCGGGACCTCCCGGGGGGTTGCAAGATTATTTTGGGGGGGGTCGCGGGATAATTGTAAAAAATAAAAATAAAAGATAAAAAGATGAAAATCTCCAATACCAATGATTCATGTCCTGTATATAAAGCTATCTAAACTATAAACTGTATCAAAAAGATTTCAGTATGTGAGTGAGGGGGGTCATGAACCCTACCCTCAAGGTTTTTGGGGGTCGCGGCTCAAAAAGGTTGAGAAGCACTGCTTTAGCACACCATGTGACAAATGTGTTGTCCAGTAATGCTGGGACAAAGGCATGGTTATGGCAAAATGGTGTATATTGCTGCTGTCGGGTCAAAACCTTGAATCTCCAAGAAAGCAATTTTTCACAAGGAAGAAAAAAACTTTCACATTCATATATAGAAATATTGGGGACTTTGTAAACATAATTAGTGCTTAGTGCTTTAAGAGCAGATGTGGGATTTGTAAACAGCAAGGAGGACAGTGAGGCATCATAGGCTTTTGCTTCAGCATGCGCGCACCAAGAGATTAATATATACTGTATATAATATATATATTTAGAATCAGTAGAGAGTGGTTTTGTGGTCTCTCCTGTTTCTAAATATAGCTGAATTGTGTTGTTGACTTTGGCTCTCTATTCTTCCTGCTGTCCCAGTCGTTGCTCCAGTTGTAGAGTTGTAGATTAGCACATGCCCCCTCTGATACATGTGCAGTCACCTGACAGCGAGGTGTTTCACCCGCAGGACGTAGCGTGTGGCAGGATCACACAATTCCCCCAGTTCCCCTAGCCAACAAACGAGCACCCCGACCAACCAGAGCAAGCGCTAGTGCAGCAACCAGGACTCATACCCCACCAGCTTCCCACCCGCTGACACGGCCAAATGTGCCTGTACGCCAGACCTAGCCGGAGGTAACATGGGGGCTTGCACCTGCAACCCTTGGGTTGGGAGGCAGGGAACACCTACACTACACGCGTTAACTCATCAAGATGGCAGCGCGCAGCAGTGCAGCGGCTACTCTGGCTCCTGGTTTTAACGATTTGAGTGGTTTTAGTGTAACGTATAGTGCTAGGAATGCCTCATGTAAGAGCAACAGTAAGCTGAAATATAGCGTGACCCAACTTGCAAGCCTTAACAACTTGTCCGCCTCACTTCCAACCAATCTCAAAGCGAAGCTCGGCAGGCTAAAGCTCCTGAGACCAGTGGACTGGCGTAGCAGACTCCAGCGGCTCAAAGGCAAGAGGAGGCGGTGCACACAGAAGCAGAAAAGGGGCAAGCGGGCCGGCCTGCTAGCAAAGCTAAAGGCTAGCACAAACAGGCTAGCTATCCCATCACTCTTTCTGGCTAACGTCCGCTCGCTGAACAACAAGATGGACTTGTTGCGACTAAGAATGAACGCACATCGGGAGATGAAGAACTGCTGTGTCTTACTCCTAACCGAAACATGGCTAAATAGCAGCATGCCGGACCAGGCTTTCCAACTAGACGGACTGACGCTCTTCCGTGCAGATCGGAGTCACCTGTCGGGGAAAACTCGAGGAGGTGGATTATGTATCTACGTCAGCGAAGGTTGGTGCACAAACTGTTCTCTGATCTCTGGTCTCTGAACGCAGAAGTCTGCGCTCTGCTAGTCTCGCTAGCCAGCCTCTCTTCCTTTCTGTCAGAGAGTCTGGCGTCGCGGAAACAGGCAACGGGGATCAGCCCGCCCCTGCTCTAAAGCTGCTCTCCCATTCGAGCGGCTGTTTCGGTGGCAGCAGGATATCCGCTCCCCCGCTTGCAAGCTCTGTCACGCTCTGTCATTGGCTCCGACCATGTCAATCAGAGCGGCTTCCGCTGTGTGTCCCTGTAAATGCTCCCGGCTGCCGAACAACGCTAACTAGCTAGCGTAGAAAGCTAACGGCAGAAATCTATGGGCTAACTCGTTGCTACAGTACATGCTGAAAATGGCAAGTTTTGAAGAAGATATGGATTGTGCAATAAAGAAGGCCTGCTCGGCACTTTCGGTGGATGGTTGTAAAGATATCCAGAGAATATGTTTAGAACATTTGCTGTCTAACAGTGACGTTCTTGCATGTTTACCCACTGGTTATGGAAAAAGTTTCATCTTCCAGGCATGGCCTATCGTCTACGGTGAACTAGCACGGATAAACCCAGAGAGATGGCGTGAAAATCCGATGGTTTTGGTAGTCTCTCCCTTGATCGCGATAATGGAGGACCAGGTCAAAACCCTGCTTTCAAGGGGGGTTTCTGCAGCCTACGCCGGGCAAGATCCAGACTTGGACGAGAAAATAGCTGCTGGCGAGTACTCCATTGTATACGGATCAGCTGAGACATTCGTTGGACAAGATAAATGGAGAGCGATCCTGCAAACGACGACGTTTCGTGAGCGATTGGTGGGGATAGCTGTGGACGAAGTACATACGGCGATCCACTGGTAAAAACAATTACGATTAACCATCTATGCAGTACATTTATATAGATAACGTGTTGTGTGCAACTTACACTAGCTAAGTCAATGATCACAATCACTAAAATGTAGCCAGCAATTATCATTTCATCCATAAACATTGCCAAAGCACAATCTTGTTAAAAAAAAATACTGTGTACAATTTGTAGTAGCTACTTAACACTAAATTGCAAAACCTAAACTTCCGATTCAGTATCATCTACTTTAGAACCCCATTCAAGGCAGACGTACTTAACCACTGCATCAATGTTATTTCTCCATTTGGTTAATCACTCTGTCTTTGTATTTACAGGGGAGAATGACAGGGGAGTGAGGCTCCTTTCAGAGAGTGGTGTGGAAAAATTGGTGAACTGAGATCCCTTTTGCCCACTTCTGTGCCCCTCCTGGCAATAACTGCAACAGCCTCCAAAGCCATGAGACAGAAGCTGAGGAAAAATCTTGGAATGCAACAATGTTTAGAGCTTGTTAAAAGCCCGAGCAGGGACAACATCAGACTTGCTACCAAAAAAGTCTCCTCTGATCCAGCCAACACTTTTGCCTGGCTTTGCAGGGAGCTGGAAAGCCAGGGGCCCACAACAGAAAAGGTGGTAATATACTGCAAGAGTATAGCAGAGTGCTCACTGTTGTACTCTGATGTTTTCAAACTTACATTGGGGAAGCATGCATGTTATCCAGTAGGTGCCAAAGATGTTTCAGCAAATAGACTGGTGGACATGTATCATTCAGAGACACCAGAAGACGTCAAACTGCATATACTGAACTCGCTCAAAGACCCATTGTCTGTTCTCAGAGTTGTAATTGCGACTACAGCACTCGGAATGGGTGTTGATTTTAAGGGTGTCAACCATGTTGTCAACTATGGGCCCCCAAGAAACATTGAGGCCTACATGCAAGCCTTTGAGGGCAGGGCGAGATGGGTGTCAGGCACATTCAGTTATCTTATACCACGGCAGACAGCTACAAGGCTTATCGGATGAAATGCTCCAGTATGTCTCTGAAAGAAAACGGTGCATGAGAGTCAAACTGCTGCAGCTGTTTGATGGTGAGAAAACAAAGCCTCTTGAACCCAAACATGCATGTTGTAGCTCCTGTGCATTATATTGTGACTGTCTCGATACCTGTGATGGACGTGCAAGTCCACTAGAGAAACATGCAGGGGATGGGCTTGTAAAAGAAAGAACTGTTACAGATGAACAGAGAAACATTCTTCAGGAATGCTTAGAGAGCATAACACATGACATGCCGCAGCAAGGTGTTTTTGGAGCAGTCTCTGTTTATTCCACTCAACAAGCTGAAAGCCACACAGGAGCACATATTGTCAAAGAAGTGCTTGAGTCAAGCAACAGACTTTTCACATTGGTGGATGTATTTTGCAATGTGCAAGTTTTTAAGGTTGCTGAGGCACAGGCGATATTGAACATTGTGTCACAGGTGTTCGGAGATACAGAGGAGGAACACTTTGAGGAGGAGGACAGCTTGAGTGGTCTTGATGTATTTGGAAACATGACATTGTTTTAAAAAGGCTTCTCAGTGCTCCACGACTAGTCACGGTTTCCACATACTTTTTGTTAGTAAATAGTTTTTACACAGCACAGTTGAGAAGTGTTAACACAAGCAAGCCTCTCTTTTTTATTGTCTGAGGTCCTGTAAAGCCTGCTACTTCTATTCATATACGAGGGATCAGTCGAGCAGCATTTTGGTAAACAAACCGCATCACTGGGTAGCAATTGAACCCTATGGAGCCTGAGCTTTAGGAGGCTTGTGTGTCTCACTCTAGCCGCTGACTCGGTTTACATTTTAGGAACTGCGACAGTTCACACAACTTCAACACAACTTTAACACGACATGCATAATTATAAATCATCCTCTTGAGCTAATTCTGCTCTCACACATAATGTCAAAATATATGCGATGTGACGTTTAGTTTTTGAGATATTAACGTTTGTTTGGTACAACTCATACTAGTTAACTACCACAGAGTTACACATTTTTGGGTGGCAGTGACATCACGCTGATATATTCTATAGAGGGGGGAATGCTGTAATTCAGTTTTATGGTCTGCCAATGTTTAGGAAATAAAGACATTACTATTTAAAATTCACATGTGTTTTACAAGATGTACAAAATTTGGCCAACACAGAAACAGAAAAATCTTTGGTTATTGTAATAGATGTGTGTACATTGTGTGATTATTTACATTTAACGTGTTTCCACACATTCAAGCCTTTTTTTGTGGGCTCCTGTAAAAGCTGGTAGTTTTCCTAGAGAGGGAAAAATGCTGTTTCTCTTATCTTTGCTTTTCCTAATTTTTTGAAAATAAAGACATTGCTATTTCTAATTCAGTGTTTTAGTGTTTTATAAGACGTATAATATTTGGTCAACACAAACTTGTTTTTATGCTGAGCATATGTACATCAGCAAATATCAGATATTGGCCATAACAGCAATCTTAACACTGGTTATCGCTACAGATCCAAACATCGGTATAGAACCAATTCAAGATTCAAGATTCAAGATTTTTATTGTCACTCCATGGTACAAGTATCACGTGTGAAATTCTTGTGCTGTGGACTCCGTTTACGACATTGCAATAAGCAATAGGCAACAATAAGCAATAATGAGCAGCAATAGGCAATAAGGCAATATAGTGATAAGACAAGTCCGAGACAGTGGCATATTCACTGCACATGGGTGCACATGTCATGTGCATACGTTAGACGTGCTTAAACATTTTAGATTCGACGTATTTGACATACAGGTGCAAATAGCATGTACCTTATTAAACATACAATTAAACTTGACCAAAGCACCGATCCGTTCCACCTCACATGAGCTTCTGTGATATCGATTTAACAACATTCTACAAGAGCCACATACAGCTAATAAATCGTCTGTGGTTTTAACGGGTGCAGTGAGCCCCTCCAGCGCTAAAGTAAATGTAGGCTTCGGCTCGTGCGAACTGCTAATGAGGCGATGTCTGTCTTTTCTTCTTTGAAAACTACCATCACACAATCGACATATGTCTGGTATTATTTTGCGAGGAGTGTTAGCTTCTTTCGGTGAGGTCGCCATCTTTATGCCTGTGAGCTCTCCTCCCGTCTAAATGTTCCGCCGACACAAGTTCCACCCCGAAACGATTTTCCAAGGGCACTAACGCTAAGCACCGCCCAAGACGAAGCTGATTGGTTAACCCAAACAGAGCATTTTTTTCGCAATCCCAAAATCGAAACCTGCGATGCCAGACTCTCTGACAGAAAGGAAGAGAGGCTGGCTAGCGAGACTAGCGCTCTGCTAAAAGCCCGTGACACAGCGTTCAGGTCTGGTGACACAACCGAACTCAGGGCAGCGAGGTTATGTCTCAATGCAGGCATAAAAAGGGCCAAAGCGGACTTCCGGTGGCGCTATGCTTTGAGACACACGCGTCGGGTGCTCGCTCCCCTAACATTTAGCTGTGATTAGCTGCTTATCAAAGTTATAGAAGGTTCTGAACATAACTAACACGATATAAGTTAAGAAGATGTAATATGAACACACGGAATAACAAGAAAAGGAAAAAGGTGAAGCAGCAAAACGTGTTTCAAAAAGACGAAGAAAGAGAGAAGCCTCCGCCGCCATTACCCGAGGTGGAAACTAAGGAAGACGAGAGTAAAGGGAACATGGAGGAACTAATCCGAGAACTGAAAGAACTGAGAAAAGAAACTAAGGACTCATTTGCTGATACCAAAGCGACACTTTCCAGGCTGGAAACGTCGGTGGGGGAGTTGAAACAACGAACGGGGAAACTTGAGCAAAGAACCGCGGAGGCGGAGACCAGAATCGGCGAGGTCGAAGACAACAGCCGGCGGCATGAAAGGGCTATCCGCCACCTGGTGAGAAGAGACGCTGCTCTCACTAATATGTGTGATGATCTGCAGAACCGTATACGCCGTAACAATTTGAGAGTGTACCAGGTCCCCGAAGAGAGTGAGAAGAATGACATGGCTGGCTTTATGCAACAACTAATAAAGACCACGCTACAGCTCCCCCCGGAGATGAATATACAGATTGAGAGGGCACACAGATCACTGGGACAAAAACCAGCCAACAACGCACCACCACGCTCCATCATTATAAAGTTTCTAGACTATACAGTGAAAGAAGCGGTGCTCCGTCAAGCCTGGGCACAGAAGCGGGTCATGTTTCAAGAGAAAGTCATATACTTTGACCAAGACTACTCTCCAGATGTACAGATGAAAAGAGCGAAGATACGTGGGGTGATAAAACAGCTGAAGGAGAAGGGGATCCAGGCCAGATGTCGCTTTCCAGCCCAGCTGAGAGTCAACCTGACGTCCGGAGTGAAAACGTTTCCTACCCTGATTGAGGCGGTGCCAACACTCCAAGATCTGGGCGTCACAGTCCAGGTGAGCGAGAGGGAGAAGATGGAACGAGAGCTCTCCAGAGAAACGTGGCGAAGGCAGGATAACGGGAGAGGGAGAAGAGATGAAACTCTGTCAGACGCGGATTTGAGATCCTTTCTACAGGTCTGAAAGGACAGCTACAGTGAGAGGTGCTCAGGTAACAGAGTCAGACTTGAGTGACAACAGCGAGGTAATATGTTACCCACTCATATTCGGGACACTTTGGGGCAGCATACTTAAAATAAAATAATAATAAAATAAGAATGTTTAAAAAAAAAGAGTGAAAAACAATAATAAAAGATTATAATAATAATTTAAAAAAAAAAAGAAAAGAAAAAAAAAAAAAAAAGCTAATCACACTGAACAAAGAGTGTAAGTTTACAAAAAAGTTGGTAAACGTTTGGGGGAGGGAAATATCCCGTTTCTTTTTATATTATGGAAATGCCCGAGATAGGGTTCCAACTTCACCGGAGGATTTATTTTCTGTGGTTTGTTGTTTGGATGGCACTTTGTGCATACTCCCCAGAGAGAGTTAGAGGCCACTACTCTCTGCCTATAACACAAAGGGAGCTGGGCACACAGGTGCACCCAGCTGGGTTTTTGGAAGTCATTTTTGTTTATTTTGTTCATTTATTGCTATGTGTTATAAGTTCGTATAACACATCATGTTCAGAACTTGTTTCATTGATTCTCACAGAAGTGCAATTGTATATTATATCATGGAAATCTTTCAGGTGCATCGTATTAGAACTGAGGGTTGGGTTAGCAACAAAATGGAAAAACATTAGGACAAATTTGAATACCCTAGCTTTACATCCATGAATGATTTGAACGTAATCACATATAATGTCCATGGACTGAATCATCCTATTAAAAGGAAGAAAATATATAGTCAATTAAAAAAACTAAGATGCTCAATTGGCTTGTTACAGGAGACACATCTGTCAGAAGGAGAACATAAAAAATTGAGAAGGGAATGGGTAAATCATATATACAGTGCTTCATTTGGTAAAAAAAGGGGAGTAGCAATCTTAATTAATAGGTCGTTGGCCTTTTCTTCAGAAAAAGTAATTCAGGATCAGAGGGGGAGGTTTGTCATGGTAATAGGCACAATAGGGGAGGTGGAGGTATCCATTCTGAATGTATATGCTCCAAATGAATATGATCAGGATTTCTTTAAGGAAATTGCCAATGTTATTGCCGATAATGCTAAAGGCATGTTAATAGCGGGGGGAGATTTTAATGCCGTACAAGATGGGAAATTAGACAGAGTGCCAGCAGAAGGAGGAGCCCAGACTAAAAAAACTAAAACACTTAATAATATGCTCTCAGAATTAGGACTAGTTGATCCATGGAGACATATAAATCCTAAGGGGAAGGACTTCAGTTTTTATTCTAATGTCCATAATAGCTACTCGAGGATCGATTTATTCTGCCTTCCTCAACAGTGTATGTATAAAGTAACAGACTGTCATATTGAACCAATAACTCTGAGTGACCATGCTCCCGTCATATTAAGCATAGATCTAAACAAAGAATTTTATTTCAGATATTGGAGACTAAATGTCTCATTACTGACTAATACAACAGTGGTACAAGACTTAAAAAAGAACCTTAAGGAATACTTTGAGATTAATGACAACGGAGAAGTGACACCATCAATTTTATGGGAGGGGGGGCTAAGGCAGTCATAAGAGGGAAGATGATTCAAATTGCATCAAGGTTGAAGAAAACACGATTGGAAGAGCAGACTAGGTTAGAGAATAAGATAAAACAATTGGAGATAGAACATAAGTCCACAGGAACACAGAACACTCTGCTAGTATTAAAAGAAACAAGGAAGTCCTTGGATAAGCTCCTTACATATAAGGCAGAGGGAGCCTTAAGGTTTTCTAAACAGAAATACTATGAGATGGGGAACAGAGCCAGTCGACTACTGGCCTTTCAACTCCGTAAAGCACAGGCTAATCGTATGGTACCTAAGATTATACATCCCACACTCAAAAAAATTGTAACACACCCAAAGGAAATAGCAGATGCCTTCGTTTTATAAAGATCTATACAGAGAACCTAATTCAGAAACAACAGACAACGAAATTGAGGCCTTCATAGCCAGACTACACCTACCCTCATTATCAGAAGAGGAAGCAGCACAGATTACATCAGTTATTACTGAAAGTGAAATAAGGGAAGCTATAAAAAAATTAAAATTAATTTTAATTTTTTTAAAATTAATAATAAAAATAATAAATCCCCAGGGATCGATGGACTCCCCGGAGAGTTTTACAGATGCTTTATAGATGATTTGACACCAATATTAGAGAAAGTTTTTAACTTTGCTCTCTCCAATAAGGACCCACCAAATACATGGTCCGAGGCCATTATATCAGTAATTCACAAAGAAGGTAAAGATCCGACACTCTGTGAAGGATATAGACCCATCAGTCTGCTATGTAATGACCAAAAATTATTGACTAGTATTATGGCAAAAAGGATGCAAAAAATTATAACAAAACTCATTAGCCCGGATCAGACAGGCTTTATTCCCGGCAGACAAGGAGCAAACAACATAAGGAGAACACTGAATATTATAACATGTGCCAAGAAAAGTATGCAAAACTCTGTGCTAATTAGCTTTGATGCGCAGAAAGCATTTGACACTGTAAACTGGCAGTTTTTATATAAAACACTGGCTGCTATGGGATTTCATTCAACGTTTGTGGACTGGGTGAAGGTCATATACACAAATCCAAGGTGATGCGTTAGAGTGAATGGCTGCTGTTCAGATTTCTTCAACCTTGAGAAAGGGGTCCGCCAAGGAGATTGCCTTAGTCCTTTGCTCTTCGCTGTCCTTGTTTAATGTCCTTGCGACATTAATAAGACAAAATAAAAATATTAAAGGTATAAAAGATGATGGTCAGACAGAAAATAAGACTTCGCTTTACGCGGATGACTTATTGACGTACATCAGTGACCCTGTCTCCTCAGTTCCGGCATTGATGAGTAGTTTAACACGTTGAGTGCCAATGACGAGATATCTCGGCTTACAGAATCCAACCGTTGAGTGCCAAAGACGAGATATCTAGGCTTAAAAAAAAAAAAAAAAAAATTTGACGGTGGGACATCGATCAACCCCTTTTACGTCTCCTATACCAGAATTGGAGGTATTGAATGTGTATAATCTATTTTACCGACCCACTGAGTGGCGACATGTCTCTCCACAGTAGGAGAGGCGAGCCAAAACTATAGGGAAAAGCGCGAGGAAGCCGTTCTCATACAGTAAAATGGATGGCGAAAACGCTTTCACTTTCGCGCTGATGCACAGCGGTGGCAACGGTGGGGGGTTCCAAGAATAGATTGGATGCACACTTTGAAACACGCACCATAAATAAGCCCAGAATCGCAAGAGCTTCATCAGAGCTCTCAACCGGACCGCCAAGAAACCAGCGAAACCCATCCAGCGAGCCCCATGCAGACTGCCAGGCAGCAGCAGCAAAGCAGCAACTCGTTTGTCACAGACCCGCCGCAGAGCCAAGGAGAGCGGAGGAGAACGCCCACGGAGGGAGGAGTTGGAAGTAGAGGGGGGTTTCCTGCTGTTATGGAGGAAATTACTGTTCAAAACTATTGTTTAGATGTCTGACGCCAAAAATGAATGGTTAAAGTGACTGTTCTATCGAATTTCACAAAAAGCCGTTTATCTCTGAATAAATTTTCTGACGCTGAAACCATGCTGTATTCAACTGCTAATGCTTACATAACTACTAACTCTACAAACTAACTCTTTTAGACAGAGAAAGCACACATTCTATTAGTTGTTTTGAGATATTGTGTGTTCACAAAATCTTAGCAGAAAAGAATCCTCGGGTCTTGAAAGATGAGCCAGAATCCTCAAAAAAACCCTCTGGCAGAACCTACCTACAGTAAAAAAAAAAACGGCTGGCAGTGAATGTGTTAAAAGAATATGGGAAATTTTCAGGTTACCAAATTAATCAATCAAAATCTGAGGCAATGATGCTGGTGGGGAGCTGGCCACCACAGTTAGAAGGAAAATTTAAATTTCACTGGTCCAAGCAAGGATTCAGATATTTAGGAATTGTCATAACTCCTAGCACATCACAACTATTTAAGGCCAATTATGAGAAATTGATGGATGAAATAAAAACTGATCTTACAAGATGGGAAGTCCTTCCCCTTTCCCTGATAGGGCGTGTAGAAACAATAAGAATGAATGTACTACCAAGGTTGCTATTTTTGTTCCAATCCCTACCTATAGAGGTCCCTACTGCTACATTTAGAACAATTAACAAATGGCTATCTAAATGTATATGGCAAAACAAAAGACCCAGAATTAGACTTAAAAGACTATTATGCTCAAAAGAAAAGGGGGGTCTAGACTTACCCAACATGGAAAAATATTATTGGGCAGCTCAGCTCAGATCAATGGTAGCATGGCTATCTCAAGACAAAGACACAATATGGGTGGGGATGGAACAAAATCATTGCCCAAAAGCACCATTAGATGTAATCCCATTTTTGAACAAGGATTCTTGGAAAATACATAAAATTAATAATCAATGGGTAAAAACCACTCTGAAAATATGGTCAACCGTGAGACAGAAGCTAAGACTCCCCTCATCAATATCTATAGCGATGAAGATTGCACGAACTATTGATTTTCTCCCATCCAAAATAGGGGCAGGGTTTAAAGAATGGGAAAGAAAGGGTCTAATCATGTTGGGTCAAATGTTTGAAAGAGGGGTCCTGATGACCTTTGAACAACTTCAGCGCAGATATAACCTTCCACACAATGATTTTTTTTAAATATTTACAAATAAGACACTACCTCCAGAAACACAAAGAATGGGACAAATTATGTAATACACCATCACA
The DNA here is from genome assembly GCF_964638095.1 of Poromitra crassiceps. Taxonomy (NCBI): domain Eukaryota; kingdom Metazoa; phylum Chordata; class Actinopteri; order Beryciformes; family Melamphaidae; genus Poromitra; species Poromitra crassiceps. The sequence goes on from NW_028152206.1 coordinate 61,551, forward strand.
TCTAGAAAGTTTTTTTATGCTAACAATTGATGGGACTGTCAAAAAGAAAATCACCTCCTACATATATAAAATACTGCAAGGAGATTTAATGGATAATAGTCTGGACATTAAAAGAAAATGGGAACTGGAGATGGAATCTATAATTTCGGAAGAAGATTGGGAATTAGCATGCGCAGAGGGACACAAAACAACTAGTAGTCCCATCTGGAAGGAATTTGAATGGAAGGTTAAGATGAGGTTTTTCAGGACTCCTCATCACGTCAAAGTTTGGTGGTACCTCAGACAGATGTTGGAGGGGTTGCGGCCTGATAGGAGAGCATTCACACATATTCTGGGACTGCCCAAAATTAGGGGATTATTGGCAGAACATACAAACAGAAATTAAGAACTGTCTAGAGATTCGATTACCCTTGGAACCATCTTACTATTTATTAGGAATAATACCAGAAGATATGGGAAACAATAACTTGAAACGAATACTTAGAGTCCTTCTGTTAACCGCTAAGAAAATGATCACAATCTCTTGGCTGAGACCGCAGCCCCCCACGATAACACAATGGAAGGAGAAGGTTAAAGATGTTTATCAGATGGAGGAAATAACTGCAAGGTTACAATTAAAGACAGAGGCATTCTTGATGAGGTGGTCACCAATCTTTTTGTATTTTGTTTTGCCTAGAGTGTAGTGAACAACACCTGTAGTAGGCTATTAATTTTATTTCTTCTTTTGCTTTAATTTGTCTATTATCTTCTATAATTTTGAACTGACTGTCATGCTGTATGTCTTTTCTCTACATACGAAGAAAAGACAATAACAAACCCGGTCATATGGGAATGGAGACTATGGACATTGAAAAGACAAGATTATATGGACTGCATTTCAATACACCCATACCTGTGATGTAAATGAATGAATAAATGTATAATTGCACTTGAGAAAATAAATAAAAATAAGTTCAAAAAAAAAAGAAAAAAAAAAGGGCCAAAGCAACATACGCTCTAAAAATCCAGCGTCACTTTTCCACCAATGACCCCCGGAGCATGTGGAAGGGCATCAAGTCCATAACAGATTACACCAAAAGAGATGTAGAATGCCCCAGGGACCCGTCTCTCCCTGATGCCCTCAACACATTCTATGCTCGCTTTGAGGACCCAAACATCCCTCCTGTCTCCAGGCTCACCCCCCCCCCCCCCCAGTGTCTCTGCTGAGAGTGTGAGGAAGTGTCTGCAGAGAGTCAACCCCCGCAAGGCTGCAGGACCAGACAACATCCCTGGCCAGGTCCTTAAGGACTGCACACACCAGCTCTCAGAGGTGATGACGGACATTTTTAATGTCTCCCTCTCAACAGCAACTGTCCCAACATGCCTTAAAACTGCCTTAAAACCTTAAACCTTAAAACTGCCTTAAAAATCATCCCTGTCCCGAAATCCCCCACAGTGACATGTATGAAGGACTACCGCCCAATAGCACTCACCCCAATCATCACAAAGTGCTTTGAAAGGCTGGTCATGTCACACATAAAAGAGACCATCAGCACTACCATAGACCCCCACCAGTATGCATACAAGGAGAACCGCTCCACCGCAGACGCCATCTCCTACGTGGCTCACCTGGCCCTCACTCACCTGGAGAGCAAGAACTCCTACGTCAGACTGCTGTTCCTGGACTTTAGCTCTGCGTTCAACACCATCATTCCACAAACCCTGATTGACAAGCTGTCACAACTCGGACTAATCGTGCGTTCCTTTATCGCAAAAGAACTGGGAGGTGGAGGCTAAATGACGTCACATCCGTTTTGTTAGCGTTCCATTTGCAGAAAAGTTGAGCTGGGAAGTTCACTGTTCACTGGTCAGATCCACTCGCTAGCCAGGCTAGCCATTGTTAGCAATAACAGTTGATATAACATTTAGTGGCATTTTGCGCATACAAACACTGCAGCCTCATGTCCACACAGATAGAAGTAGGCCGTGCTGTGTGTACAGCTGATTTAACGAGACACAAACAAGACAGAAGTGCTAAATAGCATTTATATGATTATAACTACTGTTGTTGCGCGGAGCAGCCATCTTGGATTTTTTTAGGTCGGGGCTGCTGAGACTCCTACGAGTTTGGAATGGGAAATACCAGCTCTAGTGACGTCACGTCCCAGCTCATGAACTTTGAACCGGTAAGATTACCAGTTCCCAGTTATAAAGGAATGCACGATAAGCCCATCTCTGTGCAACTGGATACTGGACTTCCTGACAAACAGGCCCCAATCTGTCAGGATCCATGACATCCTGTCCTCCCGCATCATCCTCAACATCGGCTCCCCCCAGGGATGTGTACTCAGCTCTCTACTGTACATACTGCTCACATACGACTGCTCAGCCTGGAACCTGAGCAATCACATCGTGAAGTTCGCTGACGACACGGCAGTGGTAGGGCTCATCACAAACAACGATGAGTCTGCGTACAGACAGGAAGTGGAGAAATTGGAGGCATGGTGCAACAAACAACCTCTCCAATGTGAAGAAGACGAAGAAGATGATAATAGACTTCAGGAAATCCAGCTCCACCCCCCCTCCCCTCATCATCGGGGGAGCAGCTGTCGAAGTTGTCCCATGTTTTAAATATCTGGGAGTGCACATCTCCGACACTCTCACATGGAGCCTGAACACAACCAGTACAGTGAAGAAGGCCAACCAACGCCTCTACTTCCTGAGGAGGCTGAAGCGTGCTGGCCTCGGCACCTCAGTCCTCACCTCCTTCTACAGGTGTGTGGTGGAGAGCGTCCTCACCTCCTTCTACAGGTGTGTGGTGGAGAGCGTCCTCACCTCCTGCATCACTGTGTGGTATGGCAGCTGCTCTGCTGCAGATAAACAAGCACTGCAGCGTGTGGTCAAAACCACACATAGGATCATTGGCTGCCGCCTGCCAAACCATCAGTGACATCTTCCAGGACAGATGCAAGAATAAAGCTGGTAAAATCATGAAGGACTGTACCCACCCTGCCAATGGACTGGTTGCCCCTCCCCCCCTCTGGTAGGAGGCTACGCAGCATCAAAGCCAGAACCACCAGGCTCAAGAATAGCTTCTTTAAAACTCTCTCGTAACGGACAAGCCCCGTCTTTTATTGTCACACGAACACCACAACACATGCATGCGGCCACAACACACTCATGCTGACGGTGGCCGGTGAAAAGTGTCCTCTGCATTTAACCCATCCAGGCATGTCCTTTCCTCCGGGGGGCAGGCCAGGAGCAGTGGTCGCTTTCTCGTACAGCGCCCGGGGACCAACTTCGGATGTTGTCGTCACTGGTCGGATGACGATGACGATCTGATCTTCTGCATGTTTTTAGTGGGGGGGTTATATATGGAGGAACCCCCTGGGGGAGCACGGGGAGAACATGCAAACTCCACACAGAGAGAAAGACCCTTACGACGAGATAACCCACCTGGGCAGTAGGCACTGAAGATATGGGGGGGAACACAACCACAGCGCCCACAGTGTCCCAGGCGAGAATCGAACTCAGGACCTTCTGACTGTGAGGCGACAGCTCTACCACTGAGCCACCGTGCCCCTCTTTCCGGTGGCTGTGAGAATTATGAACAATGCATAACCACTCTAACGTTACACACTTTAGTTTTCACGTATCTAATTATATACATATATATTACTATCTTTTATATATAGTACATAGCATGTATTATATCTTTATATGTATATATCTAAACTGCTGCTCGTGTAATGTACTGCTGCTACTTCTTATAACTTTTACCTTATTTTTTTACGTATCTAATTATATACTTATATATTATTTTTTATATATAGTACATAGTATGTATTATATCTATATATGTATATCTCAAATCTGCTGCTCGTGAAATTAACTGCTGCCACACTCCTCGCACTTTAATGCCGCCAGCTGTGAGCATAACAAAATGAACTTTAAGTGGCTCCCTGTTGAGCGAACACATGCACCTTAAATTGTTTCCCTTGCTCTTACATCAGGTATTATGTTGTTTTTATGATGATTCTAATTTATATGTTGTTTTTATATTGTTCTCCTTCTTAGTACTCAGTTGTTCTTATGATATTTTATGATTTATGATATCCTAGTTGACATATCCACCAGGACCTTGAGCCCATATTTCGTTCCCTTCCATGTTTCATGTTTTGGAATGACAATAAATATCCTTGAACCTTGAACCTTGAACCACTAGGAATACATAAGTGCATACTTCTTCCTACTCCTTTTCCAACATCATATTTAATGTGTGTTGTTTATAAGTTTGCCTATTGACTTTATTGTATCATTAGAAATCACGCGTGCTTGATTCTATCGCAGGCTTGCTAAACTCACCCACCCTGGAGCTCAACCACAACACAGGCTCGCATACACAGCTGGGCCGCTGCGCAGCCTCGCCCGCACGTGGCCTCGCCTGCTCTATTGGCATGTGCTGCACACAATTGCTCAACTTCGCATCACTGATGATATCACTCCCTGATGACATCACAATTCCTCGAGTGACCATCACTGATCACATCATGGAGTACTCGAGTGACATCACTCAGCGCACTATAGAGGGAATGCACGTGACGTCACGGACGCGACAGTCAGTGCGGGTACGCCCACTCAGCTGCAGTGAGTGTCAAAACGTCTAAACAAGCCAGGTGGTGCCGCCCGGTCACGGTGTTTAGCGTTCAGCTTCCGCGAGAAAACAACGTAAATGGGAAAGTGCTGTTGTGCCATTGACTGTAAAAATAGATTCAACAAGGCGTCGGAGGTATCTTTTTACAGGCTGCCGAAAGCTAATGAAATGGTCCCGGTCTTCTCTGCAGCTATCCAGGGTTTCAATGAGGGCTCATTCATTCTCTGGCTGTGTTTTACCTGCACAGATATAACGTTACATGAGTGACAGTGTTCACTATGATTGAACAAAGCTAGCGTGTGTTAGTGACAGCGTATGCTATATTTTTCTTAATAAAAGTTGTAATAAAATAAATATTTACCTCTCCACATACAACCAGAATATCCATTGCTTTAATGTCGCCAACAAATCCAGCCTTGAAGTACAACCACGCGTCCAGGCTCTTGTATGCTTCCCTGGCGTCTATATTAAGTAGCTACATATAAATGTCAGGAAACCCTATTCATGGCCACATGTCTACGTCCATGGACCACTGGTTCTTTGGCAAGCTATAAGGGTCACATTCGAGTCCAACTGCCTTTAATTTAAGCAGATAATCGTTTATATTAGCCGTGGTTTCGCTACTACCCCTGGCGGAAGCCACGTTTGTTTTGGAAATTTGACACTCAGTGCTGCTTAGTCCGGCTGAGGGGGCGTGTTCGGGAGGGGGCGTGGCGTCGGTGCATTCCCTCTATAGAGCTGAGCACTCAGTCATGTGACATTTGTTGCCCTGGAAGTGAGTTCCCCATTCATTTTCTCCATAGACATTTTGAAAAATCCTTAAAGGTCCCATTCCGTGCAAAAGCTGTTTTTACTTGTAAATGCATATATACTGCTGTCAGCCCTCCCTGTAATGAGTGGTCACAAGCTCAGAACTGCCACAGTTGGATTTGTCCCTATACAGCTCTCTCAAGCAGTCTCCTCCAAGCCACACCCCCAAACGCTTCGTTTGCCCAGACGGGGGATCGGGACGTCACAAGCTTCCTCACGCATACTGCGCGGGTCTCTCTCACACAAGCTACCTGCACCAATTTGTCTATAGCCACAAAATTAACACTTCTAGCTGGAGCGACGCCAACTGTACGTGATCCAGCAACTGCAGAGGTGCATTCGGTAAGTCTAGGCATTTTGAGATGTCCTCTTTAGCGTAGTAACCGTTAAGTTAACGATAACTCGCAACCTAGCGTGCTGGTCCACAGACGCTAATCTGACGCTAATCCGCCCCAGGCTGGGAGCCTGGGGCGGGCTCTCCCTCAGCGGCCACTGGGAACTGTTAGTTCTGAATATATTATAGAAACAGAGCATTCTTGGGAAGCGACGAGATGAGGAAGTGAGAACTCCGTCACAACAAACGGGGTTGCTATATTTTCGACAAATGCTACATTGCCCCGGAGGGCAATGTACAACATTTAAAGCTATCAATGAAAATAAATGCGATACATGCATGGAAACGGCTTTAGCGAATCTTTAATCAAACTCCATTCAAATGCAGTTTTAACGGAGGAAGACAGCGGGATAAGTTAACCAGTGGGGATAATAGGCGACTCACATCCAGAATTGACATTTTATTCACTTAGAGCATTGGTTCCCAAACTGTGGTCCGCGGGGCTCCTCCGCCTGGTGGTCCGCCAGAGAATTGCATTTTTTTTTTATTTTTTTTACAGACAACAGTTTTTACATACACATTAACCCTGAGCAGTTGCCGGATTGGGCCGATTTTCGGAAATATCGCGATATTTGGGAAACATCACAATTTTGAACATTTACTTTCAGAGGCTGCAGCAGGCTCAGTTTTAAAGCCAGAGCGAAGTTTCTGGTATCATATGAAACTAGAAGACTTAAGGAATGGATGTGTACCAAACATGTCATGCTAGCTTGTCAGGAAGGAAGGTAGCTAAATAACACTCCAAATTTAGGCAACATTTTGGTGAGGGAAAAAAACTTTTTCAAAGGGGTCCTCTTTTTCACAGCCTAATGTTGGCAGGTGTGTGTGTGTGTGTGTGTGTGTGTGTGTGTGTGTGTGTGTGAGAGAGAGAGTGAGTGTCCGTGTGTGTTCATTTTGAACCAGCTAGTAGCCTTATATTGTTATTTAGCCTTTCTGCTGCTATTGCATAGTTAAATCATCAAATTTTATTTTATGGGCGGGGGGGGGGGGGGTTATACGCAGTGGAAGTGGTCCATGGGAAATTTGGTTTGGTACGTAGTGGTACTTGGTCGGAAAGGTTTGGGAACCCCTGACTTAAAGTAACCTCTCTGTGGATTATATATACGCTGAATTGAAGAGTGGCGCCTGGTAATCTATTTCATGTACCTCTGTATATCAATAAACTTTATATATAACATAAACCCAGAGGAGAATCCCGATTTCTTCTGCTTCTCTATGCTTCTCTATGGAGCTCTAGGCTCAGGTTGTCTGAGTGTATTGTGGAGCTGCACGCGCTGTGATTTACTCATCTACGTTCGGGGCTTAGCGATAGGTGAATTTCATATGAAGTTGATGATGGTCCTTTTGTTATTTGAGCTGTTTTTGCTTTCATTTAGTTTTGTTTAAACTTCTTTTACGTGTTGGAAATAAAGATGATCAAATCAAATCAAATATGCAGACAAGAGTAAAGGTTAAATAACTCACCCATGGTCTCATCTCTACCAGCCGTTTCCTCTCCAGTAGTCTGCTGTGATTGGGTGGAGCATAGCCAGGTACCAGACGTCACACAGGGTCCCGCCCCAGTTGGCTACCCTCCGCTTGTTGTGTTTACTCCACTGGAGGAAGAGCGCCCTCAGCTGGTGGCTGAGGGGGGCAGGCTGTCTGAAGAGCCAGGCAGAAAACATCCACTGGAAACGGCACTGTGTGTACTGAAGGAACACACTGTGTGGTCTGAAGGATGAGAGAAACAGAGGGTAACAATAAGATGGACAGGGACGCTGGAACTAGGGGTGCTTAGGGCACTGCAGCAACCCCTCCTGGCGGGGAGCTGTACCTCCAAGACTAAAGGGTTTACTTAAATCAATAAAAAATATCGGTCCTGATGGATTCGGTGCTGAATTTTACAAGAAATTCTGTGACATTCTTGCCCCACTCCTCAGAATACATCTAGCTCTAACGCCTACATTCCACTGAGTCCGTGTTTGGTCCGTCTGCGCTGCGGTACGGCTTCGGAGCCGATACGTTTCCACTCTAATCATTGTGTCAACTCCCACCTACTCCGCTGCGTTGCGTGTCTACTCCGTCCCAGCTCCGACGATCCGGAGCTCTCCGAAGCAGATACGCAAGGCTTCTATTTTTCACGGATGACGGAGCAAAGCCACAGCAAGTTGGGCGGAGCCAGGCATGGAGTCAACAGGGCAGAGGTGTTTACAGCATTCAATATCAAGCCAGAGGACAAACATGTATGAGGAAAAGTTCATAATTGAAGTGGAAAACCACAAAATAATATATGACACGACCCATCCTTTTTACAAAGACAACACCAAGCAAGTCCACCCCTCCTCTGCTTCTCCAGTTGGGAACAATGATCTTCTGCCTGTTTGTTGTTGTATTTATCCCACATACAAATTGTCTCGCGCGATTTTACCGTGGTAACCTGTGGGTCTTGTCTAGAGGTCGACCGATATTGCTTTTTCAATGGCCGATGCCGATGCCGATCTTTAGAGAGCAGGGCGGCCGATGGCCGATATATAATGCCGATTATTATTTATTTTGTTCATTCGATAAAATACGATTAAAATAAACTCCTCAAAAAAAGTTTGGAAACGTTATTTTGCTCGATTATTTCTCCCCTTTAATAATACCAATTGGTATTGTATTTTATATAGTTGGAAAGCCTGATTAGTCACCTTTACAACGGGGTACAACTTGTAAGGATTGTGCATTCGTGGAATGAGAAACACACAGCTAAACGTGTGGGTAGCGCCCCCAAAAAATGTGCAATATTCTTCTGTTGGTATTTTTTTTTAAAGAAATCTAGTAGCCTAGATTTCCATTATCTATTCATGCACATTGAAAATCGAATATAACATTATACTGTAGGCCTACATCTAATATAAGATGTTATCTTATATCAATTATTCTTTTTATTAAATAGAAAAATACATTGGGTTATGCGGTATAGATTTCAGTAGTGACTGGTAGTCTATAGCGAGAGAGCAGTATGTCAGATAACTCATTCATGCACTGTTCTATACATTAACAATAATAATAATAATAATGTAACTGTTTAGATTTGCTGTCATTTGATGGGAGAAGTGTGTTTGCAGAAGATGGTGGTGACCGAGGAAACGTAACGTTACAGTAGGCTCATGGGTGCATGAGAAGACTCACATTCAGTGGCGGACTGCATAATCGGGCACGTCGGGCAAATGCCCGGTGGCCTGGCCTGGCCTGGCCTGCCAAATTTTTTTTTTTTTTTTTGCAGGCCGATGCAGATTAATTAAAAATGCCAGTAATCGGCCCCAATTAATCGGCCGGCCGATTAATCGGTCGACCTCTAGTCTTGTCACTCCAGCTGTCTGGCGGAGCGGAGGCGTGATTTCTAACCCCACATAGGATAGGCAATAACCACGCCCTGTGCCCGCCTACGCAGCAGTCAAGCGCCGGGATTGGCCGGAGCAAGTCTTTTGTGTTCTTCTTTTGACAGATGGAATCTCCCACACCACAAACACTGGAGGGCACGCAGCCCAGCGATTTCATGAACCAACTGAATAACTCTTGATAACGGACAGCGATTTCAGCGGACATTGAGAGCGGACATTGAAATGAATTATGGTCGCATAATAATTGTAATCTACACAATGTACACAATCTACAAAAACATGTATGTGTTCACGTATCGTTCATTTCCTCTAATATAATGTATCATATCGTTAATTTCAAGCTCAATTCTTACCCAGAGAAAAGGTATAGCACTGTATAAATGTAACAAGCAATAGTTTTTTAAACATCTTTATTTTAAAAGATGAATAAACCCAGGTGCTTTAGTCCCAAGCTTCAACAAGCAGACTTTTTATCTAAAAAATCAAATACAATAATAAAATACAGTCCAGTTTTTTCTTCTACATTTTTCACAAGTCCAGCTGGGAATCCCTCTTCCAGTCCCAACAAAAAAACTACAAAAATAATCATATAAAACAATATAAAACCATAGATAAAGTTGTACACACCACAACCAATAAAATCAAAAGTAAAATAAATTATAAATAGCAATAAAGTAAAACACCAATAGCCTATACAAAACATGCAATAAAACCATAGATAAAAAGTTGAACACACCACAACCAATAAAGCTATAATTAAAATAAATGATATGCAAACATGCATCATAAAACCTAGATAAAGTTAAAAACACAATCAATAAAACCAAAAGTATATATAATTATATATAGCTAATAAAACTGTTGGGAATGGGAATGGAATAGACCAGTGTCCTCTAGAGAGAGAGGCGTCAGCGGAGGACCAAAATGCGAGACTCATTAGCCAATGAACACTACACGGCTCTGGAATGGACAGGTCACAGCATCCATCTCTGGGGAGAGGTAAATAGTGAGGAAATAGTCTCAGTGGATAAATGGAAACATTTTACATTTAAAACTATACTTACTGTGTCTTATCAGTGATGGAGGCAGAGGTCACAAGGAGCAGCAGCAGGTGACTTCAGGCAGCATGGTCACTGGGTTGGGACAATATCGGAGGAGAGGAGAGGAAAGGAGTGGAGAGAGGGAAGAGGAGAGGAGGTAAATTACACGAGGAAATCATCTCAGTGAATAAATGGAAACTTTTACATTTCAAACTATACCTACTCAGACAAAGTTGGTATCATTTTGGGTGGCTTTTTCTCTCTGACACAGAGTGTACCAGATGATGAGGAGCTGGTGCTCTGACCCTCTTGGCTGGCTGGCCGTAAACATGATCAGGTCCTGTTGTGACCTTTGTGGGGCGTCCAGCAGCAAGGCGGCGTCTTCCCCCCAAGGGTACCCTGCGTCTCGCCACTGCTGTTGGCTGTGCAGGGATAGCAGGGCCAGCATGCCTGGCAGCTCTACGTATGGCTCTAGATCTAACAGATGTCAAACCGTTGTTTGTGTACCGGCCAAACATATGTAAGGCTGTGCTGATCTTGGATGGATTGTCTTTGATTTTTTTAAAGGCCTTTACTGCAGCCAGTAATGGGGTTGTGAGAGACAGGTTGCTGTTGACCATGGCTAACAGCTCCTTATATATTTCAGCTAATCCCTCTTCAGCAGCTTGACGTGATTCTGGAAAACGAGACCAATAGTAATTTAACCAACAATTGTGAAATATTGTCTAGTTGTCTAGTGGTGTATTGGGTTCTATTATACCAACTCGGCACCAAAAAGTATTTGCACGTGAATAACAAAATGTGAATATTGATATAGGCCACAGTTGAAAGCACGCGTTCTGACTCAATACCTTCCTCCGATTCAGCCTGTTGAACCTCTTCAGCTACCATCACCAGATCCGTCTCTTCTCGACAGGTGTCACCGGCAGTGTCCACGTCTGCAACTGCATCTGTCCCTCTGGATGGCACAGCCTCTTCCTTCAACGGCTGCAGAAACTGGAGGGGAACATTATCCTCTGAAAATGAAACAAGATACCAAAATTTATGTCACGCACCTCCATTGAGTAGCCTACAGTTTACACTACACTACACTGCCATAGCCTGTACTTTGTATTTTACTTACTACCAGTTGCCATGTACAGCAGCTTTGCCTTCATGTCTGCTGTTTGTGGCAGGAAGTTGGTGCTGGGGACGCTGTGCTGGAGGACGACACCTGCCTGGTGTTTGCAGGGCCCACCACTGCTACCCATGGGACAGGTGCACATCTCCAGCTGTATGTCAACGACATAGACCTTTCCAGGAGTGGAGGAGCTTTTGACCTCAAAGTGGCTGTCATCAATCTATGTGAAAAAGTGACAGCGAAGACAGATAACAGACAGGAAGCAAACATGCATATTAAAAAACTGCCTGGACATTTCTTTCAGTCTCAAACTTTGCCAGGAGAAATTAATCTCCATCTATTAATCACATTTACTATCCAACTCCGCTTTGTAAAAAATTTAAATCTAATAAAAGTTTTACCTTGTGAATGTCTTCAGGTTTCACACTGTTGTCCTTTACCAGGAACCTGGACTTCTGAAAGCCTTCCCAATGGCCAAGGGCAGCAGCTGTTATTCTGGCCTCATAATATGCAGTGAGGCGGGTGGTCAGAAAGTCAAATAACTGTGGAACATTGTACGCTTTGGTGCGATGTAGGATTTTGTCTTTCAATATGCGCATTGCAGCCTCGCTGTAGTTGTTGGTGTTGTTGTTTCTCACAGGAATGGTGTCCCTGTAACAGAGAGCCCAACATTCCCTCCGGCTGTAGAGCTTCTCCAAATAGCCCCTGAACTTCGGATACCTTTTAGAGTCAAACACAGTGCATCGATATGAAAAAGTATTAATAGGTACCATTCCAGTAACTCCAATGACAAACAGGACTGTTCTGAAGTGAAAAAATGCTATGGAAATATGGAGACTAGCTGTCCACGTCACAGAATTGACTAACCTGTTGAAAGCAGAGCTCTGTAAAGCCTGATGGTAATGGCTGTTCATTGAACTTTCCCCCTGGGCATATAGCAAGTCTTTGACAAGCGCAAACAACGTAGCCCTGTCTCCCATGCTGATGTCATTCTCTTTGCACCACAACCATCTCCATGCAGCTTGCAGCAGGTGAAAGGAACAGAGGAGAAGTTTGGCTTGTGGGAAGGCTCTGTTTAGTGCTGCTCTCTCTGCCCGGCTGTCATCTGTGAGGAAAAGCATGGGCCCTGACTCTCCCCTGCCTGAAAAGGAGTCTTGATCAAGGAGGCTCTTCAAAAGTTGTAGGCCCTCGAATATGACCTGCTCTTCCTCAGACTGGCTGATGATAATTCCAAGCGGCAGGCCACCAGCACAACTGTGGGTCAACAGCAGGAATATTCGACAATGATGCCGGTCCATATTACCTGAAGCATCCATGAAGCACATCTCCCCACTGTGCTTGAGGTTGGTGTGCACTCTTTTCATCAAGGGGGAGCAGATGGCAATTAAAAGTCGCTTGCCACTGGATGTCGTTACTTTAGCGCATTGGTCCTTGCACTCAGTGTTGTACTGCTCAATCTGCCTCTCCAGAGCCGCTACCATCTGTACTCCATCAGATCTGACATACTCCTGACTGAATATCTGATGTTAGAACACGGCTCTCTTGAATACTCGATTCTGATTGGTCAATCAACAATATTCACCGGTCATTATTTCTCGACAACCGACCGCTGCTCTGCCACACCTGGATTAATCAGTTGATAAGAGCTTTTTGTCAGCAAGACACTACTAATTAGGCCAACCAGTTGCAGCTGTGGTGTCTTGTGTGCCAATTACGAATGAAACCGCTTTGTCGTTGAAAACGCTATTAAAAAATCTATTTGAATAATTATTTTTGTCAGATTATTGAATGATTTAGTTGTAGGCCGTGTTCTAAGCGGGATAATGTATATTGAGGCGGTGATTACTGGGAAATAATGACCTTCAGGTGAACGATTAAGCCCTCCGCTGGCGCGTCGGGCTCAATCCACCTGTCGGTCATTATTTCCCCGTAATCACCGCCTCAATATACATTATCCCTTACGTAAAGTCTGTCCAAAGACAATAAATTAGCGAGGCAATTGTATACTCAACTTTCAAAATTAACTAATGCTGCTTTTTATTTAGTAATGATATCTTCCTTGAATAAAACATTTCTCTTTCACAGGTTCTGACAAGGTGAATGAAGCACAAGTATGAAACATTATTCTTTGCAGGTTCTACACAAGTACTAATCCTGTTTCTGGAATGGCAACAACTGACAAAAAGAGTAAATTTATATAGGAGAGTTTAATAAATTACTTTTATCATGCATTTATTTGAAAAGAAAAAAGTATCAAACATATTTACCTGTAGCAGTCCATTAGAGTAGGACAGAGTGCTCTGTCTGCTGTGACAAACACATAATCATCCCCATGTTCCACCTGAAGATCATGCTTGAGCACATCTAAGGCTGAACTTGGGGAGTGTCCTGCTTCAAAAAGCTTGCTCAGTTTCTCTTTTGCCTTGTTGCCCACATCGCGGTGCCGCAGTGCACCAGCCACATAAATGTTGTGGTTGTGGTCGCTGCGGATGGTTAGTATTGCAGGAAAGGTTAGCATGTGAGGGTCCTTGCTTCTGCTGAGAAATTTATAGACAAAAATGTCATGTTCTTTAGGAAAACAGTGCCAAACCGCATCCTCAATGTCATATTTAGAGCAAGCCTTACCTTACTTACCTAGTCTGTTTGCGCTCAGTGCTTTGGATTGACACAGTCATCGTCGCAGGGCAGTTTGTGTTCTTGCTCCTGCGTGGCACTGCATTTTCTTTGAGTACGTAAGGTCGTACCTTATGCTGGCATCTTAAGTCCACCTTAGGACAATACATGTAGGACAATACATGTGTTATTTTACAACAGCTTATAGGTCTTATAATTATAATAGACTACCTGCATTTACCCCACCAAAAATGTCAATTCACACACACACACAATTCTTTTTTACTAGAACATCAACCTAAAAAACCTAAAAAAAATAGGATTGTAGGATGTTCAATGCAAAGTGTCTTACACTGTAAAGAACTTCCCGGCCCGTTGCTGGACGCGTGCGGTTCACCCTCCAGGTGACTGTGTGAGATTTCAGCCATGCCATCAACTCATCCTTTGTTGACAAGGCCATCCGAAGAGTGGCCCTGAAGTTAACGTGGTCAACTGTCTCACTAAGGGTGTCGTAACAGCACACATGGTATGAATAGCCGTCTGGCATAGAGGCCTATCAAACACAAGAGTATAAAGTAATTTTTTTTACATACCTATAGCCTATAATATAGCTACCATTAGCCTTTTCCACTTCACACCCAATTGACCCATTTTGTGTCTAAGATGCAAGCAAAACTAAAATGGCAAAAATGAAAATGGCTAATTTGTCTATTCAAAGCAGAAGTTTACTATGGTATTTATTTTATAGGCTACTATTCAAAGCAGACGTTCAAAACAGGAAACCCAGAGATATTACTCTTGGGGTTGATGCAGGTTGATAGGATTTTCTCACAGGGCTTTCTGAGGAGAAAGATAATTATTGCCTCAAATATCAGATTAAGACGAGATGAAAAAAGTTGTGCTATAAGAACAATCTAACTGTGTTAGTTTTGCTAAGAAGTTTTGATGGAGAAAAATTACCGTAAATTCCGGACTATAAGCCGCACCGGTGTATAAGCCGCACCTGCAAAGTTGACTATTTTTTTCTTATATAAGCCGCACCGGACTATAAGCCGCGGGTGTTTTAATGTTTTTTTTTTTTTTTTTTTTTTTTTGTGTTTTAATGTTTAATTACCATATGTAAGGGTTCATGCACAGAGGGGATTGTCGGGAAAGAGATGGCTGTTTGAGGAAGCTCCCATTTATTAACATTTCAACAAAACAACATAACACAACACCACCTGTGTTGTTTTTTACAGTGCACACAGTGTCATACAGTGTCATACAGTGTGGTGAAAAGAGGGCAAGAGAGGAAATTAAAACTTATTATAGTTATATAGGATTTATAGTTAGAAAGAGTGCTAAAAAAGAGAGATTTTTTTTTTTTTTTTTTTTTTTTTTTTAAAAATCCATAGATAAGCCGCACCGTTATATAAGCCGCAGGGGCCAAAAAAGCCCAAAAAACGGGAAAAAAGGTGCGGCTTATAGTCCGGAATTTACGGTAGTTAAAACATTGTTAATTTACCCTTTTACCGAAATCATGTTGTAGCGGCACGCTGAGCTGCATGCAGGCTGAAGCCTTGTCAGTCTGCTTGTCACGCACCAGGAGCTTGTCAAGTAATCACCGTCCCATTGGCTCACGTGAGCGGCCAATCCCGGCGCTTGACTGCTGCGTAGGCAGGCACAGGGCGTGGTTATTGCCTATCTTATGTGGGGTTAGAAATCACGCGCCATTGAGCAGCTGCCTGTGATTCCTGTGTGCGTGTGTGTGAGACTCGAGAGAGAGAGAGAGAAAGAGAGAGAGAGAGAGAGCGAGAGCGAGAGAGAGAGAGAGAGAGCATAAGGGTTCATTTGGTCCGTCCAGTCTTGGACTATCTGGTAAATAAGTTCCAGGAAGTAAAAGTCAGTAAAAACTTTTTTTTATTTTTATTTTTTTGGGAAAACAAATACTGTATATGTCTGATGTGTCACTGAGGCAAAAAATAAAAGGCTCAAAAGAGAGTTCTGCTTGAAACGGTGTCCTTCACTAAAAACCTCTTTTTCTGCTATTTGTCTCCCAAGGAGTGCATTTTTAGTGAAAACAAGCTAACTTCCACTGCTTGTAACTAAACAAGGAAACATTTTTCAGTTTCAGTTTTTTACAAGGGGTAAGAAGAGAGTCTCTGCTTTATTGTGAGATATGTTGTGTAATTTTATTCCTAGCACAGAATATTCTGTGGGTCCTGGAAGATCAGGAAATATGCTCAAAATCCTGGCACTGGGAGCACACAGACCGAAATGACCCTGGCAGAGAATGAGTTAACCTGTAGTTTATGCACACCTGAGTCAAAATTACTATGGCTTTTGTCAATGTGTTTTATCTGCAGACTAGGAGCCATAGGCTTTTGGTTCTATCAAAGCCTTTATTTTTTGTATTGAGTGATACACTTTAATAAAACACTCATATTATATCAGAAGTTCTTTGTTTTGTGTTCACAATAGTGATGTCAGTTAGATTTGGTTAGGTCAGAGCTCTGGAATATTACAGTTAAATCATCCATCTTTGCTCACTACATCTGCCTTTCTTACTGTCATGTTACTGGCAAAGCTGTAACAGATTTGGCATTGGGCAGAGTTCTATTCAAGTGAATGGGCAGGCATGGGAAGTCTGTCCCATTATAAACCATTAGGGCCAGGGGTGCCCAACCTTTTTTGACCCAAGATCTACTTTTCAAGCAGCCAGCCTCCTAAGATCTACCAGTCCAGTTTCAACATCGCAAACGCACACACATCGTTTCCAGCCTGCAGTAACTAACCTCACAACACTTTCTCGTTGTCCCACAACCACTTGACATTAGGGCTGTGAATCTTCACTGGCCTCACGATTCGCGTCTCCCACCCTGCCAGACGAACTCAACGCGTTCTACGCCAGGTTCGACCCCTCTGCCAGAGCGCCTCCCCCCCCCCCCCTCTCCTCCCTCAGCCACCTCTCACCACCACCACCCCTCCTCCCCCCTCTCCCCCCCCTCTCTCCTCCCCCCCTCTCTCAGCACCCCCTCCCATTCCCACCTAACCACCAACCCCCCCCACCTCCCGCCCCCCACAGATCCAGACCGCCCTCTCACCATCACTGAGGATGAAGTGTGCCGGTCGTTCCTGCGTATCAACCCATGCAAGGCGGCCGGCCCGGACGGCATCCCCGGGCGGGTCCTCAAGGCCTGCGCCCACCAGCTGGCAGGCGTATACACAGACATTTTCAACCAGTCTCTCTCCCTCCGGCGAGTTCCCTCCTGCTACAAAGCAGCGACAATCATCCCCATTCCCAAGCAGCAGAAAGTGACCAGCCTCAATGACTGGCGCCCAATAGCCCTCACGCCAATAGCCAGCAAGTGCTTTGAAAAGCTGGTCATATCAAAGATACGCCCCACACTCCCCCCGGACCACGACCCGCAACAATTCGCATACCGCCCCAACAGGAGCACAGCGGACGCAGTAGCACACGTGCTCCACACCGCACTGTCCCACCTGGAGGGGAAGGACACATATGTAAGAATGCTGTTCGTGGACTACAGCTCAGCATTCAACACCATAGTACCCTCCAGGCTGGTACGCAAGCTCAGGGATCTGGGACTAAACACGGCAATGTGCGACTGGATCCTGGATTTCCTGACAGACCGCCGCCAGGTGGTGAGAGTGGGCAACCTCACCTCCTCCCCACTGACCATCAGCATAGGAGCGCCCCAGGGGTGAGTCTCCAGCCCCTTCTGGTACGACCTCTACACCCACGACTGCGTGGCGACTCAAACCTCAAACACCATCGTGAAGTTTGCAGACGACACAGCAGTCGTGGGGCTGATCTCGGGGGACGACGAGACGGCCTACAGAGAGGAGGTGAGGGCCCTAGAACAGTGGTGCCAGGACAACCACCTCTCTCTGAACGTCTCCAAGACCAAGGAGATCATTGTGGACTACAGGAGAGGGGGGGGCGCACACCCCCCAATCACCATCAGTGGTGGAAAGGGTGGACAGCTTCAAGTACCTGGGAGTCAACATCCACCAGGACCTGACCTGGGCCGGTCACACCGCCACTGTTGTCAAAAAGGCCCAAGAGCGAATACACGGACTCAGGCGCCTGAAGAAATTTGGGGTAAGGAAAGAAATCCTCAGGGACTTCTACAGAGGCACCATTGAAAGCCTGCTGACTGGCGGCTTCACCACCTGGTACGGGAACTGTACCACCATGGACCGCAGGGCGCTACGGAGGGTGAGGCGTGCGGCCCAGCACGTAACAGGATGTGAGTTGCCAGAACTGCATGAACTGTATAACCAGCGGTGCCTCAGGAGGTCCCTGAAGATCATCAAAGACACAAACCATCCCCACAACAGCCTGTTCTCCCTGCTACCCTCAGGGAGAAGATACAGGGTTCCAAAAGCACGCACAAATCGCTTGAGGAACAGTTTCTTCCCGCAGGCCACGAGACTCCTTAACATACACAAATAGTGTAGTACAGTAGTCGTACCGTACCGTACTGCAGCTGCTACCATTACGTATGTCTAATGTTTAATTGTATGTTTAATAAGGTACATGCTATTTGCACCTGTATGTCAAATACGTCGAATTTAAAATGTTTAAGCACGTATGCACATGACATGTGCACCTATGTGCAGTGAATATGCCACTGTCTCGGACTGTCTTATCACTATACTGCCTTATTGCTTATTGTTGCTTATTGCTTATTGCTTATTGCCTTATTGCTTATTGTTTTTGCACTCATTGTTATATTTGTACTATGTCGTAAACGGAGTCTACAGCACAAGAATTTCACACGTGATACTTGTACCATGGAGTGACAATAAAAATCTTGAATCTTGAATTCGATTCGATTACAATTCAGAGGGCTACGATTCAATTCGATTACGATTATCTTAAATCGATGAATCACTTTTTTTCCCCAATACATGATTTATTTTTTCTCACTTTCTTTTTTCTCACTGTGTGCCTACTTTTAAAATAAAAGTGCATTTGGAATTGCATTGTATTATGATCCATAATTAAAATAAACAACTGCATGTACTTCCATTATCTTTTTATTTGATTATAATTTTTTGTTTTTTTCTATCATTGATTTTTGACGCGATCGACCTGGGGTCAGTCCGCAGTCGACCAGTAGACCGCGATCGACAGGTTGGGCACTCCTGCATTAGGCTATCTGTCTGTGTGTTTCCACTGGATTAAAGAAAATACATTATGTGATGTTGACTGATGTTTTATGTATTACATAAAATATGACATGTTTTCTTTAGGTGTATATACTTTAGGTGTCATCTGAATGGAAGAATTACTCAATTTGAATATGAAAAATATACAGTAAATGTTGGTATAATAAACTTTGATTAGCAGTCCTTTTCATCAAATTAGTAGCTATAATTGGGAGTGATGGTGTTACAGTTAGGCTACTGGTGGAAGTGCACGGTCACAATCTGGCCCCTTGGTAGCGAGGACTTTTTGTGTGGCCCTCTCTATCATCAAAGTTGCCCATCCCTGCCTTAGACAGCGTGGTGACTGTCCGTCCGTCCAGTGTTGATGATGTTGTTGATGAAGTTGGCTCGGATGGGTCGAGGCAGATCCTGACGGAGAAAAATATTATTGTCAACGTATTGACACTATTCCCTCACAGCAGTACAGTTTTTATCAGTGTCCATTTTTTATCAAGCGTAACTGTAAATAAACTAAAACATAAAACTTAGTATAGTACATAACTAGAAATACCACATTGTGGTTGTATGCCTCCACCAACAAGTGAGCAGTCTACATCCATGTCTGTCCAGACTCATACAAGCACAAATACCTTGAAGCCCACAGCGCAGTGCTGTGGCCATTCAGCCTTACGCTACGTTCACATAGGGCACCTACGCCTTGCCTCAACCCACGCCTACGCCTACAGACCTTGAGCTGCGCGTGAAGTGAACCTACACACGCTTTTGCGTTCACACTGCACGCCTATTACACGCTGAACCTGAGCCGAGTTACAAGCGCCTCTCCTCTCTCCCGAGTGTTTTTTTTGGTCACGTGTGGTCCCGAATTATCATGAGTAGGTAAAATAAATCGGATATATTTAATGTGCTATTGATGCTGGATATGTATAACCAGGTCTCCTTCTTTGGTGACTGCTGTCATAGAGAACTGGATGCTGTTGTACTAACGCTAAGTGGATTAACTTTTCATTATCCATCTTGCTTCTTTCGGTCGCTATTCTCTCTCCTGAAGATTTGTTTACCGACGGGGAGAAAGCAGCCACCCGTCAATCACTCTCTCTCTCGCTCTCTCTGCTCAACATTGTTGTAGTAACACCATTTTATTTTGAAATTCAGTTGACTTTGCCATTTCCCACGGATATTGTCGCATTTTTCCTTCATGGTTTGACAGAAAAAGTGTGCCTTCACGCGCCTAGTCGGCTTGAAAATAGAACTCACGCCTAAACAATAAAATTGGCGCAGCTCAGGCGAGGCGTGGGTACACGCAAGGTTCACGCTGAGGCGCCCTGTGTACACAGCCTCATTGACTAAAAAGGACGCCTATTTAGAAGCGTGGGTAAAGGCAAGGCGTAGGCAAGGCTTGGGTGCCCTGTGTGAACGTAGCCTTATGGCACTTTAAGCAATGTTTGGGAGTACCTCAGCAACACAACTAATTGTTTTCAACATGGAAAATGCTCCTACCCCTACGCCAAAACCACCCACTTCTCCCCAACCACTCCCTCTACCCATCACTCGAATCCCAACTCTCTAAAGGTGCTCTTATACTCGAGCAAAGCTCCGTGGGGGTGGGGCCCCGCGAGTCTCCGTGAGTCACCGTGCAGACCTCGCGCTGGGGGTGATGCCATTATACTCAGAAAGTGATCAGCATGTATTGTACAATGGTGAGAACAGCCCGTGAAAAGTCGCAATGAAACTCTGTGCAGTACTGAGTGCGCTTTCACTCTCAAACGACCGCACATCAGCACATGAAGGACTCACCAAACTTGTTTTTACTGAAAGCCGTTTTTACTTCTCAGCCCTGATAGCCTACTACTCTGTGCTGCTTTTAATCTCTCTCAATAATGCTCTCAACACAACACATTTACTTGGTGAAATGACTAAAAACGAACAGTTGCAAATCAAAGTTTATAGCCTACCACATGGGTCAAGAAATGTGGCGAAAACACAGCTCAGTGTTCAGGGCTCAGTGGCTCGAAAGCGGACATGTTTGGAGAGAAGCCGTGCGCTGCTCGCGCTGTGAGGAAAAAAATGTCGCACCGCGCTCGCACTCGCACCTCACGGGGCCTCGCGCCTCACGGGGCCTCGCGCCTGGCCTACATGGATTGTATTACTCACGGACTCCAACTCCGAGATCTGTTCCACCACCATGGAGGGCGTCTCTCTCTCTCTCTCTCTCCCTTTCTGTCTCTCTCCCTCTGTGTGTGTGTGTCTCTCTCTCTCACACACACACACACACACACACACAAACACACACCCTCCCTCTCTCTATCTCCTCCATCCCTCTCCTGCTTCCGAGGCAACCAGCACAGCAGCAGCAGCGCACATTCACAGCGCGCGCTCTCGGGATGAGCTCACATTATATTCATGTGCTGATATACGGTCGTTTCAGAGTGAAGTTCAGAGCAGTTTCTCACTCATCACAGTAACATGAGGATTATGGACTATACCCTACTTGGCTGCAGCTCTGACCATCACTGTATGCCTCAGAGGCAGCGTGGAGCGCGCACAAAATCTGCCTCATGCTGCCTCGCTCGACCATGTCTCAGCTTTAGTTGTTGTCTGTGCACTCTGCAGCTGTGGCTGAGAGACATGATGATGCTGTATTATTTTTTCGACCATGAGCATGACGCACTGATAAAAACATTGCAAGTATTTGGAACACTGAAAGCGCCGCATGTCAGCCTGAACGTGAAAGAGAGGGAAATATGATGGTGAGATCTTTCTCCACGTGGAGCCTATCAAGATCTAAAGCCATGACCGTTTATTTGATGTGAAGGCAATCCATTATTTCTACAAACGTGTGAAGTTGTCTTCGGTGCGCACTTGATAAACGATGTGTTCACTGGCCACAGGCGTGTACTTGCTATGTGTGTGCACGTGATTCATGTGTGTGCACGTGATTCATGTGTGTGCATGTGATTCATGTGTGTGCACGTGATTCATTTGTGTGCACGTGATTCATGTGTGTGCACGTGATTCATGTGTGTGCATGTGATTCATGTGTGTGCACGTGATTCATGTGTGTGCACGTGATTCATGTGTGTGCACGTGATTCATGTGTGTGCACGTGATTCATGTGTGTGCACGTGATTCATGTGTGTGCATGTGATTCATGTGTGTGCACGTGATTCATGTGTGTGAATGTCAATGAAAATGTTTTTTCCCTTGCCAAAATGTTGTCTAACTTTGGAGTGTTATTTATTTACAGTAGCTACCTTCCTGACAAACTAGCATAACATGGTACAAATCAATTCCTTGTGTCCTAGTTTCATATACCAGAAACTTCATTCTGGCTTTAAAACTGAGCCTGCTGCAACCTCTGAAAGTAAATTATCAAAATTGTAATATTTCCCAAATATCGCGATATTTCCGAAAAAGTAATTATCTGGCGGACCATCAGGCGGAGCGACCACAGTTTGGGAACCCCACCCCCATTCCTTGACCCCCACACCCCCTCCCACACACCCCTAGCCACTCTCTCTAGCCACCCCTCAAACCCCGACCCTCTACGACCATCCTATCCCTAGCTATGACCCCTTTTCCCTAGCCCCTCCCCTTTCCCTCACCACACCCCTTGAACCCCGACTCTCCACAACCTTCCAAGCCCTATAGAGTACTGCAGGGATGACGTAGTTTTGTAGTCGGAATGTGGAAGTCCCGGACTTCCGGGTTCTTCACTGTTTCTGCCTATGGGATTTTTGAATGGGTTTTTGGCGCGATGCTTCAAATAAGGTCTGTGGACAACGCACGCTTATTCAAATGCGAACCAGTGTTCAGCGGGATAATCTTCACACATGAGGACCACTTTCATGAGTTTTGAAGCGTAAATGCGAGCCCTAGAGGTAAAAAGCTCATGCTAAGCTAATCCAGAACTACACACAGTGTCGCATAGGCTTCCACGTCACGTCACCACTCAACCTGGACTGTTGTTGATGTGTGCGCTGCTGTGCACTGATTACCCCGGGCTGAACCAGGTGAGGGAAAGAGAATTTCCGTGTTCGTCCTTTGAAGTGATGACGTTATTGACGTATAATATCCCCGTCGACTCAACAGTGTCGTCTCATTTAGCAGCTTTCCTCTTTGAGGCAGGAAGCAACAGGGCTTGGGCCTGCTGAAATGCAGTCTTTTTATGAAACACAAATAGAAAAGAAAAGAAGTCCTTACACTGTCTGTGATGTTGTAGAATTTCATAAGACACTTCAGGGTAGCTGAGACGATGGCACTGTAAAAGACATGGAGGAAGTGTGAGCGTGCGATACTTCTAGTTATAATAAATAGCAATAACACGCTATAGCTTTGTGAGCTTTAAAGACCCCCTAAAGTCAAAAACATGTTTTTCTTCTTGTTCCTTCAGTTGGATGTGTGAGCTTCACTGTGCTGAATGATGTCTGTGCAGAGTTGGACAGTAGAAGACTGTTTCCACAATCGTCTGCTGAAAGTGTTTCTCTGAGCTCACTGAAAAGGTTGTTTACAACGAGCATGAATTGGTGACCAGGGGTGTAGTGGAGGGTAAACACACAGGGGCGTAGTGGAGGGTAAACACACAGGGGCGTAGTGGAGGGTAAACACACAGGGGCGTAGTGGAGGGTAAACACACAGGGGCGTAGTGGAGGGTAAACACACAGGGGCGTAGTGGAGGGTAAACACACAGGGGCGTAGTGGAGGGTAAACACACAGGGGCGTAGTGGAGGGTAAACACACAGGGGCGTAGTGGAGGGTAAACACACAGGGGCGTAGTGGAGGGTAAACACACAGGGGCGTAGTGGAGGGTAAACACACAGGGGCGTAGTGGAGGGTAAACACACAGGGGCGTAGTGGAGGGTAAACACACAGGGGCGTAGTGGAGGGTAAACACACAGGGGCGTAGTGGAGGGTAAACACACAGGGGCATAGTGGAGGGTAAACACACAGGGGCGTAGTGGAGGGTAAATACACAGGGGCGTAGTGGAGGGTAAACACACAGGGGCGTAGTGGAGGGTAAACACACAGGGGCGTAGTGGAGGGTAAACACACAGGGGCGTAGTGGAGGGTAAACACACAGGGGCGTAGTGGAGGGTAAACACACAGGGGCGTAGTGGAGGGTAAACACACAGGGGCGTAGTGGAGGGTAAACACACAGGGGCGTAGTGGAGGGTAAACACACAGGGGCGTAGTGGAGGGTAAACACATAGGGGCGTAGTGGAGGGTAAACACACAGGGGCGTAGTGGAGGGTAAACACACAGGGGCGTAGTGGAGGGTAAACACACAGGGGTGTAGTGGAGGGTAAACACAAGTAAACACAGTTTACCCACCTCTTTGAAATGAGGCAGATCGTTTACTCACCTATTTTCAGATCAACTGTATCAATCAATGAGGAGAAACAATGTGGGTAAACTACTCACCTTGGATAGTTTACCCACCTCTGTATTTACCACTACACAGCTGATCGTGACATCACGGATACTGGAGCCAATCCCTGTCCAGTATTCAGCAGTTAAAGCCCCAACACATTCTCACTGCAGATGGGTCAGGAACCCTTGTCGTCATTTTGTCGGGAGTGAGAATGTGTTGAAAGCCCGTGTTGTATGCTGTGATTGGCTAGTTAGGTTCTAGATAGGCCTAACCCTGATTGGTTGCTTTGGATTTTTAAATGAGGCAGAAGGAGGGAAAGTCATCTTACGGATTTGACAAGATAATATAACCTTTTTTTGTGGGACGGACAGACACAAATTATTATTCAAAGTAGAGTATTTTATATACATCTTGAAACATGACTTTAGAGGGTCTTTAAGCAAAGTGACAGCACTATAAGGTTATTAGCAATTGTATGATACTATAATGCACTTATGAGGACATATGAGCAGTATTTGCAGACTGCAAGTAAAGTGTAAAACAAAAGAGAGTATTTGTTGTCACTTTGGCATGGAGGTATAAAGAATTATGAATGCTCAACTTATAATACATTATGTCCACCAATTAATTACTTTATAACCCTTGTTATAAGTTTCCATGGATGATTAGAAACATTTATAAAGTTGTATAAACCCTTATACATTCATTTAATGTTATGAATGTGCTCATAATGCATTGTAGACATGACCTTCATAGAAAGTGTTTGTTACCAAAATATCTTGAAGACGGGCGATACTAATTAGATTGTTTACCTGCTTCCAGCAAGACCCTTGAGAAAACAGAGAGACAAACATTAAGTGACATATTTCATGGTTAGTCTAGAGCAGTGGTTCCCAACCTTTTTTCTCTTATGTACCCCTTGAGCTGTTTTCCCATGCCAGTAGTACCACCTCACTCATGCATGTCGATGATTCTCCTAAATTTGTTCTATTAATCTAATATTAAACTTTTAGTAGGCATCTCTAACAAATCTGATTGATTGAATGGAAATCATTTGAATGACTCCCATTTAATACAATTCTTCCCATTTCAATTGGGGAAGAATAATCAGTTTTACCAAGACGGGCCTATGAAATTACTTGGAATATTGTTTTTGATCATTTTGGAAATAAATTGTAATCCCCAATCTTTCCAAGTACCCCCTGCAAGCTGCTAAAGTACCCCTAGGGGTACACGTACCCCTGGTTGGGAAACACTGGTCTAGAGAACCTTCAGACTAATATCTGCAGAGATCCTCACCACTTGTCGAGGAACGTTGGTGTCGTACTTGAGTGTGAAGTTCTGCTTTGTCAAGGCGATGCTGCAACCAGAAACACACAGACTTGAATGAGTGAAGTAGCACTGCACACAGGGTTCCCACTGTTTCCAAGAGATCTTACAGGACATTCCCAGGACTTTTTCAGTGACAATTTAGCTCAGTGAGCTCTCTATTGGTTGATCTCAGGGTGCTTACCGCTAGACCCCGAAATAATTTGTGGATAATGAGTGTTAATTCTGTGGCGTCAGTGTCTCGCATTTAACCAGTCAGTCCGTGCATTATGTTTAGTGCAAACAGACAATTTATTAACAAATATTTGTCATTATACATTGATTATTGCTTATCATCGAATGGAATACAACTTTATGATTTATTATTATTATTGTGTGTACAAAGTCTAAATATCAGGTTTACAGTTACAGCCGGGTGGGGTGGCTGGACAGGTAGATCTTGTGCTGTTGAAAAATGTAAAAGTAGATCTGAAGTGTAACAAGGGCAAATTCGGCCCTGGACCACGTGCTGCGTGTGGCAACGGCGGGGGCAGGTATCCCTGGGTTGTGGCTAGATGGGGTACAGCCACGGATGGAGTGACGTGAAATCGTGGCAATTGTTATTATTCCATGTAATTAATTTGTGTTCCTTCTTGTATAGTGTCATGACGAAAGCAAAGATACAAGAGGGTGAGATAAAGGATACATCCCGCCAATATTCAAGTAGCCTCTAATACTGTGTGTGTGTGTATGTGTTCCTTCCTCTAGACCTAACCGTATTTTCTAAATTTCTGATCACCAATTCCATTATTATAATTTTTTAGGGCTTTATAGCATGAATGAGAGATGAATAGGGGGAGGCCAGCTATTATCATTTCTGTCAAAAAAATAAAAAGAAGAAAAATAAGTCATATTTGAGATCCGGGGCTTTTCATAAAAAATCCTGGGCTGTAGCCCTGAAAGGCCAGGCCTAACAACGCCACTGCTTGTAGGGAGATGCTGCTTTATCCTCCAAACTGCATGATAATGTCAATCTAATAAAAAGAACAAAGAAATATCCAATAGGCTCAAAGAACATGTCGGTGATGTCAGGTGTCGGACGCGATGATGCAATTGTGCCAAAATGCAACATTCACACTTCAAGTTGTACTCTTAGATTGAATGGTGAGAAGAACCTAATTGACACACATAATTAGCGAGCAGATGACAGAGATTCCAGAGAATTTTTAATGACAGAAATCGGTTCAGAAGTAAGTAGAGAATCCTTGGTGACAGGCAGGTTGCCTATAGCTGCGTCTGTGTGCATTTGGCACAGGGGCGAGAGGAGGGGATGAGATGGAGGCACGCCTAGGCGCTGCTGACTGGGAAGTGAATACAGTGCGTCCACGAAAGTGGAAAGCGTCCTTTCCGTTCCATATGACTGACACTGAATTAATCATCTTTAGTGACAACCAAATTAATTGATGTGTGATGTGATCTCTTTCTCTCTCAATCCCTCCCTCTCGCGGGCGCGCAGAAAAGACTTCAAAGGGATTGCAGCGACAACCAAATTGACGTGATAAAAACATTGGCTGTAACGCGAGGGGACATAACGCGAGGAGACACTGACACAGAGTTCATGTCTGTAAACTGTTCTGTAAAATGTAGTTCACCACTTACGGTTTTAGCACGGGCCGAAGCAAAATAATAACGAAATAGCGAGTTTGTAAAACGGGCCGAGGGTAT
This sequence comes from Poromitra crassiceps, assembly GCF_964638095.1. Lineage (NCBI taxonomy): Eukaryota > Metazoa > Chordata > Actinopteri > Beryciformes > Melamphaidae > Poromitra > Poromitra crassiceps. Next base: position 89,105 of record NW_028152206.1, read on the forward strand.
TTGCATTGGGAGGAGGAGGTGTGTGTGTGAGTCAGTGTGGAGGTGTGTGTGTGTGTGTGTGTGTTCATCGAAATGAAGGCACCGTCCCAAGCGGGCGTGGTCAGGTGTATTGAAACACACCACCCCTTCGGGAAACGAGAGTGAAAAGTCATCCAGCGTCCCAGAAAGTGGAAAGCGTCCTTTCCGTTCCATATGACTGACTGACACTGAATGAATAGTCTCTAGACCAGCGTGCTCCGCACGTGCTAAAAACTGATCTAGCTGATATGAGCGACAGGGATCGCACCATACATTAATATCCTCTCTGTGGAAGTCTGGGGGAGGTTTTACCCATTTTCAACCCGCTTTCTATCATTACAATGTCAGTAATGATGCAGATGGACAGCCTTTACCTTGTCTTCATATTTTCCTGCACAGAGAGCTCCGCAGTTTATTCCAGCACTTCCGTGTCCAGAATGATTCAAAACGCATCATTCTGTACAGGAAGTGAACAGGCGAGGGCGGCTTCGAAGACGGTTACTTTTTATTTTCTCTGTACATCCGCAGGAAACGCATGGAGATCCTTAACGAGCGTTAAAGGAGAATTTCGTTTTTTTACACCACGGTCCTCATTTCCAGGTTAAAATATGTTTTACTCACCGAAATAGTTTGGCTTCATTCGGATGCCCACGGAAGATTTTGAGCTCCGAGTAGTCTCCTCAAACAGGCTATAACGAGAGCCTGCGGCCAGCGTGGGGCATGATGGACGGGAGTGCACGCGCTCTCTAAATGACACTTTTTCTGTCATTATGGTTGTAAATATAATTATTTAGCTAATAGCTAGAAGCTAAGCTAACAACAACACAGCAGTCAGCGTTGATCTGCCCCGGATGGGGTTACAGTGCGTATCTTCCCCCTTCTGTGGTTTCTCTGAAGAAGGTTTCACAGAGGGGGAAGATGGGCACTGTAACCCCATCCGGGGCAGATCAACGCTGACTGCGGTGTTGTTGTTAGCAATTAATGTGGCAATTAATAATATCCGCACGTCGGACGAGAGCAGTTGGATGAAAATCAACCATCATATATCATCATACCATATGAGGAGCTTTTTGTCACACGTTTATAAGCCTGGAAGAGTTTAGCCGCAAACGCTGCTGAGCTGATCCTTCTTTCAAAATGTGAGTATAGGCTACATCTGTTCAACAGGCTGTGCACTACTGTTTGATATTCTTCAAGCCACTATACAGTACAGCATCGCCACAGCCAAGAACGCACAACGCTTATGTTTATGTATGTTACGATTGCCAAAACCGATTGATAACGCAAAACAGTTGAGCCATTTTCGGTGGAGTTCATCGCATATACACACAGCTGAAACCCCCATGCTGAAACATATCAGGGGTGTCATAAGTGTATGAGACAGACACCCACACATCATCTGTAACAGTGGTGTTGTCTACGTGATACGCATGTATACGCAGTATACACACTGCGAAATGACTCAGATTTGCGTATGCGCACTGGGAAATGCGCTATGATACGTATCGTTTTCAATTTCAAAATCAGAGTTAGTATACCCTCTGAAAAAAGGTAGACTACACCACTGATCTGTAATATGTTGGTAAAGCTGAAAGGGCACATCTCAGTTTTAAAAGTCAAGGAGGACAAAATACTCACATTTCACTTGATTTATTGACTCACATCACAAAAACAAAACGCTTACGTGTTTCGGCAAAGAGCCTTCTTCAGAGCGTTTTACCTTGTGGGAGAAGCGCTAGTAATCCTTGCAGCAGACAGTCGAGCAGGATGATTGATAAATGGTAAATGGTAAATGGCCTGCATTTATATAGCGCTTTTATCCAAAGCACTTTACAATCAGTAGATAGTCTACATTCACCCATTCATACACCGATGGCGGCAGGATGCCACGCAGGGTGCCTACACACCATCGGGAGCAAGGAGGGTTAAGTGTCTTGCCCAAGGACACAACGACAGCAGCTGGGAGGGAGCGGGGATCGAACCGCCAACCCTTGCGTCATTGGCCGACCCGCTCTACCTCCTGAGCTAAAGCCGCCCCAATGCACACCATAAAATCTCAGCGAGGTGCCGGTGACGGACAAGAATCTATAAAAAAAAGAATAGAAACCGCACACTCTGGCTCCGATGCAATGGATTTAATAGACGGACAACGTTTCGGCCTGGTGGCCTTTGTCAAGTCATGCGGTAACATGACTTGGTTTTGCTAGTCTAAACTCTTACCGTGCTTATAAACATCCGAGTGGCACGCACACCAATCGATGTAAACAATGGATCTGGAAGTTAAATGTCCGTTGCTTTGCTGAACCTTGAACTACCAAGACTGAAATGGCAAATTAAATGGATAAAGTTGGGCTATTTCTCCGTTTGGGTCGGGTTGCCAGATACAGCGATGGTTCCAGCACAAAGACTGCTCAAAAATGGAAAAATTGAGACAATCTGGCAACACGGAGTCTGATGCGTGCTATCTAAAAGCACATGGTTTTTGTTTACATGGTGATGAATGTAAATATTGAGGTAGGATTTTTTTATTTTACTGGGACTTTGATGGATGAAATGCATGTACAATGGAAACCTTATATAATACTGCTATAACAGCTGATACAAGGGTGACATAATCAGGGCTGCTAAGTTTCAGCCAAAGTTAGGAGTGAGATTGGAAGGGACGTGATTTTGTGGGGGGGGGGGGCTAGCTTTAGAGGGATATCTCAATTTAAATTAACATTAGGATTACTGTTGTGATGTAATTATTCAGTCTGCACCCCGATGCCAGCTGCTCTCCCTGTCGGCCTCCTCGTGCTCTCTCTCTCTCTCTGTCTCTGTCTCTACTCTGAATAGTGAACATGCAAGAAATATGATCAATTGTTAGAAAGAATAGAATACACAGAGTCCAAGTCTACATTAGGATTAGACTGTCGGATGTCATTACTCAGTCTTATTCTGTCATTATTCAGGCAGCTCCTCTCCACCCAATTATTTTGAGTGGAGAGCAGATTTTGGTTTACACAGCAGCCTGTGTAACGTTACTCCTGCCTGGACTGGCTATAACGCATTTTATTCTATAAAAATAATGTATTTTGTATGATCAAAATGAGGTGGTTACCTACCGTTTGACCTGCCGTTTCAGTTGAAAGAGCATCACGGCATTTCAGCTGACAGAAAAATCTTTTCAAACTTTTCAACTTGTGTTCTTCCTGGGATAGTGGCGCCATGATCCGCCCTACTCTGCCTCTAATTGGTTGGTACTCGTGGTTGCCTTTCGTTGGGTTGGTTAGATTTAGGCAGGGGGACTGATGATTGGTTAAAGCTAGGGTAAGAATATCTGGGTCAGCCAATCAGAGGCAGAATAGGGCGGGCTCACCCTGTGACAGACTCGAACTATGGCAAGCCGCAAGTTATGGGAATATTATAATAGAAGTGAGAGAGAAAAACATTTATGAGCGTGTGAAATAGCAAGTGTGGCGTGAAGAGGTTAAATTGCGTGACTCTCACTCTCAATGAGTGAGACTTGGCAGCTCTGTATAATACTGCTACAGCCTACCAGCTGCTATTAAAAAAATAATACAAAAATGGCATAACGACCCCCCCGCCCCCACACACACACACACACGCACACACACACACACACACACGCACACGCACACGCACACACACAACTTGAATCATTACGATGTCTAGGGTAAAAATCGACGATGGCATCGTAATGATTCAAGTTGGTAGACATCGTCCAACCCTACCGTACACGGCTCTTATACTAGACATCATGATGTTACGATGGTGGGAGCTGAGACCATCGGCTGTGCCCGACATCGACCATGGACGTCCATCGCCCCAACCCTAAGTGTGAGGTGAAAAACACGAGTGGAGGAGAGAGTTGGGTGCTGGCCTGGAAAAGCAGGGGGAGGGAACTCTGCTTGCTACCCAGGCACTTATGTATGTACTTAACCTAACTAACTTAACTAACTATCCGGTGTGCACAACATTGTCAGACTAAACTCCGGCTGACACCCCAAAAACTTACAATCCGCTACAGAAAAATGTATATTGTTTGTTTATTAACTGGCCCCTGGCCTTCTATCATTTCACGAAAGTGGCCCCCAGGCAAAGCAAGTTGAGTATCCCTGCTCTACATCATGACTGACCAATGTGGGGCCCATGGGCCACGTTTGGCCCACACTGTTTGTTTTGGCCCACCATGGATTTCATTAAAATGTTTGTATTTTTTACCATGTCATCCTAGCTTGTTGGGAAGGGGCTAAATAACACTACAAAGCAGGGATTCTGCTAGGCATTTTTCCAGATGGCCAATGCAGCTGGTAACCTTCCAGAATTCCGGCCATATCGAATATTTGCCGGCCACTATTAAAAAAAGTTTTCCTAAATAAATGTTTTGAATCCATTTATTTCTCTATAGTCTATTTTTTTAGCTTCTATAGTCGATCATGTTTATTCCAGTGTTGTCATTAAGAGGCCGATTTTGCAGCAAGAATATTTAATTGGTCGGCATTCAACAGGCACGTCGTTCTCAGTAAGGACGCTTTCGTTATTGAAACAGACAACATGCAGCACGCTCCTACTGTAGCCTATCTATCTGCATTTGCAGTCACTCATGTACCCATATCTGCTGGACATTGCCTTGATGAAAAAACAACGTAGCTAAAAGTAATAAGTGCGACAGTGTCAGTGCAGACAGCGCACAACTTGAATCTCCAGCAATAGGCTACGCACCTTAATCTCTCCCACTCCACACCTGGCAACTGCGTCAGCTCTCCTGCAGTCACTCTCGGCTCCCATGTGGCTTTATTTGTGGTAAGCAATAAGCATTTTGATTCATCTCATCCAGTGGCGTGCCTGACCAAGCTGGTGCCCTAGGCAAGATTTTTGCTGGTGCCCCCCCCCCCCCAAAGAAAATATAATAAAAATTATATCGCAGCTAATTCCACCACAAATACTTAAACAGTCACACAAACGGATGTCATGTCACTGCTAAAACTACACAAACTGACGTCATGTCACTGCTAAAACTACACAAACTGACGTCATGTCACTGCTAAAACTACACAAACTGACGTCATGTCACTGCTAAAACTACACAAACTGACGTCATGTCACTGCTAAAACTACACAAACTGACGTCATGTCACTGCTAAAACTGCTGCCTGCAGTGCAGGCTCAGAATCGCCCTTCCCCCACTCTGGGAAAAAGCTCCGAGCAGGTAGAAGGGGGCGCGGCCGCGCAGGGGGTGCACTTTGAGAGCAAAATTAAGAGGCTAGATCTATAAAGAACTACAGACATCATGTTAGATTAATATCCTCTTTAACTGTGCTGTTGCTTTAAAATGATACAAAAAATAAATGTCTCCCCATATAATATAATTTATATTCTGCATACAGGTCACATGGCAGAATACTGCTCAATTAAATAGAATGGCCCATCTACACAAACATCACTTACAGGGTAGTTACTTACCCATTCACTTCAATAGAACTGTCCCCAAAGTCTAGCCCCAAACTAGCCCCAATGCAAAATCTGAATGTTGTGAGTTATCTTTCTTCCTTCTATAGCACACAGAGAGGAAGCAAACTGTTGCATTTCTGATCAAAACTGTCACATTAAAACATCAATGACAGATGAATTGATCTGGGGGCCGGGGCTATTTTTCCTTTTTTTTTGGGGGGGGGGGATACTGAGGCCATGACCTCGGTGTCCTCAATGGTAGCTACGGGCCTGGCTGCAGCCCATGCAGGCAGCCAGAAAGCCAGAATTTGAAAAATTATTTCACTATTATTTAAAGACTTAAGACCTTGTTGTGCTTATTTTTTGTCTACTATTGCAAAATAATAGTAGGCCTATTATCATGAAAAAGTATTTGTAAAAAAAAAAAAAAAAAAAAAAAAAAACATTTTTTTTTTTTTTTTACCCTCTCTGGCGCCCCTAACGGCTCAAGCGCCCTTAGCATTTGCCTAGTTCGCCTAATGGACGGCACGCCACTGATCTCATCATTCGAGCGTCGGGCAACAAGCGCGAGCCATTGATTGATTGATTATTCGCCTCACGTATAGGTAAAAAGGTTTTTACCTCCGCTAAATTGACAGCCTACGTCGGGTCTCTTTCACTTTTGACGGCGGCAGGCACGCTTCTGTTTCTTCTTGAGGAAGATGGAAGAATAGTAGGTGCTTGACGCTTTCCTGCCGTCTTGCTGGCCTCGGCTGAAGTAGGCCTACTTGTCGTTGCATGATCTAGATTATAAAATGGACTGGCCTAGCAAGGGATGTATGTAATGTGTGTTTTGACATTTGGGTTTCCTCCTGCATCAAGTCACAGCGGGTCCAGCGCTGGCCGGCAGGACTGATGCTGCGTGTGCAGCTTTTGAGCGGCGCACTACAGTAAAGAAAGCGTCTTCTCCAAACACCAAACACTCAACATAACAGCGGGGTCGGAAGAAATATTATGTAAGTCTTTATTTAAGTCGTAGCTTATTGGCAACATCACTTAGGCTATAGGTCACACAATATTAGGCTATTTTATATAAGGAATTTATTTATCTGGCATATTTTCAACCGGTCACTTGAGCCGGTTACCTTTTAATTTGCCGGCCCACGGCAACAAATACCGGCTAAAAGCTGGCAATTGCCGGCTAACGGAATCCCTGCTACAAAGATAGGCGAAATTTTGGCCAGGGAAAAACTGGCAAGGACATTTTCAAAGGGGCCCCTTGACCTCTCACCTTAAGATATCTGCATGAGAATGGGTTCTATAGTAGAGTTAGGGCAGGCATGTCCAAAGTCCGGCCCGGGGGCCAAATGCGGCCTGCGGACTGATTTTAACCGGCCGTCGGCTTGTATATCTCAAAATATACTATATATGGCCCTCCACGCAGTAGGGGTGTCAAAATTAATCGTTTAATTGCTGCATCGCGATGCAGACGTGTGAATTGAATCGAAGACAGATGAATCGTTGAATCGTTTATGTTTACATTTCTGTCGACATTCAGATTTTAAAGCACTTTCTAAGTCAAAAAGGGACTTGATATTGATCTGACTGCTTGTATTAATTGATAAAAAGTAGCCATGTGCAGTAATAATATAGAAAATTGAGGATTTGAGCAGCTTGGCCGCCTGTTATTTTCACATGATCTAATCTGGCCCCTATTCAAAAAAGTTTGGACACCCCTGGGTTAGGGCTATGCACCTTGAGTTGCATGCACTCGGTGAGAAAGCCGTCTCTCTTTAAATATGTTTGCTTTTTTTTTTTACAATCAACTCTAAATCTAGCTAACATTACTGTGAAATAGATAAGAGTAGTGTTTTTATTATTTTGAAAATGTATTTTAGAATGTAAACTGTCTATAAAAACATTTAAATCAATAAAAATCTATAAAAGCGGCAATCTGGGCAATGTTTGTTCTCTCTGTTTCAATTTTTGTGCCACTGATGATGTCATCAGTGATGTCATAAGGGGGCACACACACACACATAAGGAGGTATTGTGACATCGATGACGATGTCATCAGTGATGTCATAAGACTGATGACATTAGGGCTGGGCGATATGACGATATATTTCGTCTGGACGATAGAAAATGTATTTCGTCTCATATGATGCTCTATCATTTATATCGTGTTGCAAATCACACTCACGGCAATATTTTCCGTCATTTGGATGACGCTGTGCTTGCTTCATTCGGTTTTCTTTTTTACTCACGTCCACAGTCCACACACGCACCAGACTCTGTGTCAACAAGCCCCATTGCGTCCCTTTATAAGTGGGTGAGTAGGCTAAAGAGCAGGGAGATGTTACCTCCACTCCGTCCGCCTAGTCTACCCAGGCATTTGCGCTGTGTTAAGTGCGCGTTTGATCCATATATGAGTGTGTCCTCCTGACGTTAAACCTGGCAAAACATCTCCTTCCATCCTCATCATCCCAAGAAAATCCCTTGAGGGCCGACAACAAAACGTCTATCGTTAGCTTTAGCTTTCCCTGGGTGAGTTGTGTTGGTTGGATAACCGTGAAATCCCGGAGTGGAGTACTTTTGTTGAGTGAACTGAACTGGTAACATGGAAATCCCGAAATGGAGCATTTTTGTTCCTTTATAAACGAACTGAGAACTGGACTAACTATTCACCTTATGTAGCCACGCCCATTTGACCTGGTTGTGTGGCCGTATCAAAACTTCCGGCTAAAATAATAATAAAATAAAATAAAAAATGGCTGCGCTGCTCCAATATCATCTAACTCTGAATAAACTAATAATTTAGCCAATTGTATGTAACATACCAAATAAAAGCAAACGGCAATGTCTAAGAATGCAACGCCATGTAACTGGCTCGTTAAGTCTCGCATTCCAGGGAATTACGTTAACGTCTGCGGGTCTTTATTGACCTTAGTGGCTCGCGCTGCCTCTGAGGAGAGAAAACTATCTGAAGCTTTCTTTGTTGGAGTCCAGGTATGTTTTACAAGAAAGTGCTCGTCATTGTCGACGATAACGTTATCTGACCTGGCTAACAGTGGATACTCGCTTGCTTGCTGTGTACCGGCTCAAAGTAGTAGGCTACGTAATTTATTTTACCCCTTCACTGTCCGCTCCAAAAACAACTCTTATTTTGCGCCGTGACCGCTGGAAGTGTTAAAAGGACCCGGAAGAATTTGGTCCACTGTAAGGTCTGAACATAAGGTGAATAGGCTAAATAACTTTTATTTTACCCATTTTGCTCTAATGTAATCTTTGAAAATCGAACTGGTGGTGTGGTTCAGTTTGTGTTTCATTCTACTGCCCCGCAACTAATTATTATTATTTGTGTTGTAAAGAATAGCCATGCTTATCTGTATTCTGAATGCATGTATCCTTTGTGAGGTTTGACAACATTTTAACTGGTTTAACTGCTACATAAATAAATGGCCGTGTGGTTATTTTATATAAACTATAAATTGAATTTACAGAAAATATGATATATCGTGATATATATCGGTATCGGGATATGAAATTACCTATATCGGGATATGAGATTTGGGTCATATCGCCCAGCCCTAGATGACGTCATCAGTGATGTCATAATGGGGCGCACCCCCCCCCCACTGATGATGTCATCAGTGATGTCATAAGGGGGGGCACACAGACACACTGAGGCATTGTGACATCACTGATGATGTCCGGTAGGTTACTTGTACATGCAACGGACATACATTTTATAAGCCTTTTGTGATTTATATCTCACCTGTACAAATCATTTCTTTATCTTCTTTCTATGATCCCTGAGGTCTGGCATATTAAGGAGCCAAAGTCAAACAGAGTGTGTGTGTGTGTGTGTGAGATGCAGCCTTCCGACCTGTTCCCATGACGCTGTGCTCTCTGTTGTCACGGTGATAGGTGTTGCTGTTCTGGTTCTCCTTCCTCCTCTCTGACAGAAAGTCCCGCCCCTCGGAAGATGACCGCTTCCTCCTACAACAACCAATCACAGTAGGAAGCATTTGGTTTCCTCTAGTGCAAGACAATTGAACCAGTGACATCCTGTGCCTCCTGTTCTGTGGGAATTGAACCGGCAACCGGCCAACATGTGGAGGGGAGTTTGACCTTCTGCTGTGGGATTGAACTGTCAACCGAACCTACCACGGTGTCTCCTGCTCGCCACCCGGCTCCTCGGGTCGCCGGTCAAAGTGGTAGTAATTGATGTGTGAGTGCAGCAGGCTCCACTTCCTGAAGGACTTGGTACAGTCCAGTGCCGGGCATTTAAACGGGTTGTGGTCCAACTCAATAGACAGAGACTGGGTGGAGGCTGATTCTTGATCACTCTGTACACTAGAGAGAGAGAGAGATTTAGTTGTATACTTCCTTCTGAACTGCACCAGGTATGAATAAGTAATAAGTACAGTGTGTGTGTGTGTGTCTAAGTAAGTAATTCTTTATTTCTATATCACTTTTCACAGCACGAGGTCACAAAGTGCTTTACAGAGAAACAGAGTCGAAGTTACAATGAAACAGTGAGGTAAAAAGCATAAGAAGCAACGATGAACAAGAAACACACATGATAAAAGACACAGGGAACATAAACAATAATAACCGGTTATCCGAAGGCTTGCCGGAACAGAAAGGTCTTTAGCTGTCTCTTAAAAATATCCACAGAGGCAGAGGCTCTTAGGTCCAGGGGGAGAGCGTTCCAAAGCTTTGGAGCTACGTTTTAAAAGCGCGGTCACCTTTTGTTTTGAGCCTGGTCTGGGGTACGACCAGGAGCCCCTGGTCGGAGGACCTCAGTGACAATGTACGAGGGAGCTTCCCCATGCAAGGCCCTAAAAGTGGTCACCAGAACCTTGAAATGAAACCTGAAGGCCACAGGGAGCCAGTGCAGTGAGAACAGGATGGGAGTGATGTGACAGGATTTACGTGAGCGGGTTAACAGCCTGGCAGCAGCGTTCTGTATCAGTTCAGTTGTAGACGGTCCAGAGATGATTTATTGAGGCAGGTGAAAAGCGAGTTACAATAGTCCAGTCGGGATGAAATAAAAGCATGAACAGCCAATTCCAGTTCTGAGTGGGAGACAATGGATCTGAGTTTGGCAGTGTTTCTGAGGTGGAAAAAGCAGGTGCGGGTGAGGGATTTTACATGACTGTCCAGGAGCATGGTCTGATCAAAAATGACACCGAGGTTTCTTAGGCTGGAGCGAATGTTCATCTTGTCTGCATTTAGTTGTAGAAAGTTATTTGCCATCCAGTTTTTAATGGCAGACAGGCACTCATGAAGGATGTTAATTTTTTCTATTTCTTCTGGTTTAAAAGACAGATACAGCTGGATATCGTCTGCATAACAGTGATAAGAGATGCCCTTAAAACTGTTGATGAGGAGGCCTAGAGGCAGCATATACAGAGCCCATAAAATGGGGGCTAAAACAGAACCCTGGGGCAGGCCACATGGTAGAGGGGCGGGGTCAGATGTAAAAGGGCCGACGGCCACAGAGAAGCTTCTCTCAGAGAGATAGGATGAGAACCATTTCAGTGCACTCCCAGAGTCACCCACCCAATCACTGAGTGGGTCCAACATGATGCAGTGGTCTACAGTGTCAAAGGCTGCACTTAAGTCTAATAGTACCAGGACTGAACATTCATCAGCATCTGAAGCCATCATGATGTCGTTTGAGACTCGGAGCAGGGCTGTCTCTGCAGAGTGCTTCTGACCAAAACCAGATTGGAATTTGTCCAAAATGTCATTATTTGTCACGAAAGAGGTCAGTTGATTAGTGACAACTTTCTCAAGCACTTTAGAAATAAAAGGCAGTTTAGAAATGGGCCTGTAGTTTTTGGGGAGGGACGGATCCAGATTGGGTTTTTTGAGGAGGGGTTTGACAACAGCCTGCTTAAAGGAGGATGGAACACAGCCAGACTGCAGTGAGGTGTTGATGATGGAAACCATGCTAGGGCCAACAGAGCCGGAGACTTCCTTGAGCAGGGAAGTTGGTAAGGGATCTGAAGGGCTGGAGGAGGATTTCATCCAGCTGACTAACTTGGTGAGGTTTTGCAGGGTGACACAGGTGAAGTTGCTAAAAGAGACCAGGTGGGAAGGGGGGTGGGGGAGGTTGAGGTGGTGATACTGGCCCTCACATCAGAGACTTTGTTCACAATTGTATTTTCCAGTCCTGATTGGAAAAAACCGGGGGTGAGGGGAGAGGTGAGCTAACAATATTATGAATAGTTTGAAAGAGTACCCTAGGGTTACGCCTACTAGCTGTGACTAGGGTTGCAAAATAAGAAGCCCTTGCATTCTTTACCGAGTCATTAAGATCAGTTAACAGCTCCTTCAAATAAAAGCGATGGACCTGGAGGTTTGTGGATTTCCACAGCCGCTCAGTTTTGCGGCATTTGCGCCTGAGGCTGCGGATCTCATCTGTTATCCAGGGCGAGGAGTTTACAGATGGGATGCTACGCGTTACTATGGGGGCAATGTCATCTAGGCGTGATTTCTAACCCCACATAGGATAAGCAATAACCACGCCCTGTGGCGCCGGGATTGGCCAGGAGCAACACTGGAGGGCACGCAGCCCAGCGATTTCATGAACCAACTGAATAGCTCTGGAGAACGGACAGCGATTTCGAGAGCATAATAATTGTAATCTACACAATGTACACTATCTACAAAAACATGCAATAAACGGTGTTGTGTTCACGTTCATAGCTCATATAATATAATGTATCACCTTAGGTTAAGATTTCCCTTAGGGTCCAAGTTCAGGTGTCCATAAAATCGAATCGGCTGCACAAAACACCCTTAAGAAGTAATCTCTCCCATTTTTTATTCGCAATAAAGTAAGTTGGAAGACAGATGAGTGACAAACACATCGGAGGTTAATTCCCCCTCGAGTCTTACCAAAGGATGTTTTAAAAAAGGAAGAAAACAAAAATGAGTTATCACAGTTTGTGTCGTGTCTTACCCACCGACTAGAGGGCGCTGGCATCTCCAAGCCAATCACCTGGGAAAGGAAAGGAAGCAAGGACACATTGTAGGAAACCACATTTCGGAATGGAATGCCCCCGAAATAATTCAGGTCCTCTGAAGCAGAGGCACTGTACTACATTCTCAGAAAATGCTATAATTAGAATGAGATTTCATTACTGGCACACAGAGAAAAAAAACACGTCACAGACAGCTGATCGAGCTAAATTTAAAATAAAGCCACTATAAAGCAGACGAACAGCACAGGCTGAAGAATGAAGGAAGAGGGAGGACTGCCAAATAATTTGACACGTCTGGTCTTGCAAAGAGGTGCGCTCACCGAGTCGGGACAAAGTTGGTGTGTGTGCGTGTGTGTGTGCATGTGTGTGTGCATGTCCATCTGCCAGGCTTTCTCCGTGTCTCTCGTGTTAGTGGGAGTGGCCTCATGGCAGGGACACTGGACAGGGACACTGGACAAACCTTTCTGGGATTGGTGTTTCTCGGTTTTGCCTTGGTAATCAAAGCCCAGTGCGCTCTGGTCCACGCGATCTGCCTGTACGCCGTATCGCCCCCCAAACCCAGTGGAGTAGTCTACACAGCAAAGCAGGGGGCAAGGGTCAAAGTTCAAGGACAAGCCGCAGCAGAGCAGCAATGATCAAGAAGCAGCCCAATTCCAAAGCGCCCGTCAACACAAACCCAAGGGGAGGGACAAACACTTGGGCAAAGAGCTAAAAATCAGAATCAATTCACTCAATGTAGTTGTTTAATTCAGTTCCTTTTCAGGATTAATCAGTGCATCAATTTGGAAAAACTACACATTAAAAACTACAATGTCCTGCTGGTGGTGCAGAAAAGAAAAGGCATCTGTACCACTGTTAAATAGTTATTTAAAGGAACACTGCAGCAATTTTCAACCAGCTTTGTATCATTACATCAATAGTTTATCAGAAAACCAGTGATGTCATTCATGCACAAATGACATAACCGCTCCACAACTTTACTCAAATCAACTGTCAAACTAAATGAACGACTGCAAAACTGTTAACAGTTTTCTGATAAACTACTGATGTTGTAATGATAAAAAGCTGGTTGAAAATCACCGCAGTGTTCCTTTAACCCATTGATGCAGCATTTGCGTGTATATCCCTCATTTGTGTGTGTATCCCTTTAAGACCGTGAACTGCGTGACGCAGTTCACGGTCTTAAAGGGATACACACACAAATGCTGCATCAGGTATCAATGGATTAAGAACAGAATTGGAATTGGGCAAGTCTTCTGCTCTCCTGTGCAACACAAGGATGGTGACAATATATGTCGTCATGGGAAGCAGGCAAGCAGCTAATGAGCACTGAGAGCTAAGGGACTGGAGTGGACTCCCACAGCACTGAGAGCACCCTTCTTCCCATCCATATACATTATAATACACCAAAAAGCAAACGGCAAAAAAACAGCTAGCCTTTTCTGGCTCTACAGTAGCCACCAGGCAGAACAGAGATCAAAGAATTCCACTCTGGGACCTGTTTTCACTTGTTTGCGTTTTTAGGCCCCAAGAACGCCGTTCCTGTGTAAAAGGAAGGCACTAACGCTAAAAAAAAGTTTGTCGTTTTATGCAGGGAGCGTTGCCGCGTAAACAGGGCCTATGTCTGTCTGGCAAGTTTCTCTACTACAAATTTTCCACTCTCAAAATCCAAGTGGCAAAATAGTGAAACTTGATGGTGAATTTTGGAATGTACAGAAGGATGCCTTCAGTCAGTGAATTAAAAAATATATATATTTTAATTTCCTTTTCCTGAGTAGGGTGCACATTACTGTCGAACTGTATGTGTAAAAAGGGAGTCCCGCACACCGTCCAAACTTGCAAATAAGAATTTATTCTGTGACGTTTCGGTCACCGACCTTTTTCAAACAAACTGTTGGAACTGTACGTGGAAAAGACAACCAGGCTATTTACTTGAAACAGAGGAGTGGAAAGAAAGCACATTGCGACATCACCTTTCTGCGAAGCGTGTTTCTCTGTCTTCCCAGCGTACTCAAACCCTACAGCAGACTGGCATGAGAGAAAGGCAGAGGCAAAACAATGATTATTACAACGCCTCATCCCTCTGTGTGTGTGTGTGTGTGTGTGTGTGTGTGTGTGCATGCGTGCGTGACTTAGAACTATCTTAGTTCAAATTTTTAATCTCTCAACAGAACAAAAATATGGAAAATTTCAATTTTGTCATTCCTGTCCCACCCGACAATCAGATTTTCAATGTCATTTTGAAATACACCATCTGCACATTTTTCTTAATTAATCCAATGCAGAACCAGTTCTACTTTCAGATGAGTGTGAACCGTAGTGGTGCACAACAGTTGTGCATTTAAGAGCAGGAGTTATTGCGCTGTTTTAAACAGCATCAGTATTTTTTATTTATTATGTATTGATTTTATTTTTTCAGAATGTTTTGTGATTGATTCTTCTTTAGGACTGTTGATTTACAAGATGCATTACAGTTTAAGTGGGGCTGCTCTGCAAGCATACAATGAATTAAATAATTGGGGGCGGGGCTAGAGTTCAAACACTACTTTTATGACAAGAAATAAGAAAGAAAGTTCTCGCATAGTTTTTGTTCAGATTCAGTTTTGGGAGAAAGTCTCATCCCAGTGTTGTGTCGAGAGAACTGACATTTTAGATTGTTGTACACAGCCAAATCATAAAAAATAATGCCATTTGAAATCATAAGAGATTAATTCTATGATTATCTATGGTATCAAAAAAAACACGAATTTCCCCAAGGGGATCAATAAAGTATCTATCTAATTTAATCCATTTAGGTGTTTAAATGTGTCTGAACAGAGTGGTCCAGTCACAAACGGCAGGGTCGGGGAGGGAATACCTGGTCGACGCGGTCAGCCTGCACGCCAAACTTCCCCCCGAAGCCCTTGGACGTGTCTGTCTGGGAGCAGTGCTTGGACAGCTTGCTCTGGTAGTCGTGGCCCACCGCAGACTGTGGACACACACACAGAGACAAGGGACACACACACAGACAAGGGACACACACACACAGAGACAAGGGACAGAGACACACACACAGAGACAAGGGACACACACACAGACAAGGGACACAGACAGACACAAGGGACACACACAGAGACAAGGGACACACATACAGAGACAAGGGACACACACACAGAGACAAGGGACACAGACAGACACAAGGGACACAGACAGACACAAGGGACACAGACAGACACAAGGGACACAGACAGACACAAGGGACACAGACAGACACAAGGGACACAGACAGACACAAGGGACACAGACAGACACAAGGGACACAGACAGACACAATGGACACACACACAGAGACAAGGGACACACACACAGACACAAGGGACACACACAGACACAAGGGACACACACAGACACAAGGGACACAGACAGAGACAAGGGACACAGACAGACACAAGGGACACAGACAGACACAAGGGACACAGACAGAGACAAGGGACACAGACAGACACAAGGGACACAGACAGACACAAGGGACACAGACAGACACAAGGGACACACACAGAGACAAGGGACACACACAGAGACAAGGGACACAGACAGACACAAGGGACACAGACAGAGACAAGGGACACACACAGACACAAGGGACACACACACAGACACAAGGGACACACACACAGACACAAGGGACACACACAGACACAAGGGACACAGACAGACACAAGGGACACAGACAGACACAAGGGACACAGACAGACACAAGGGACACAGACAGAGACAAGGGACACAGACAGACACAAGGGACACACAGAGACAAGGGACACACAGAGACAAGGGACACACACAGAGACAAGGGACACAGACAGACACAAGGGACAAAGACAGAGACAAGGGACACACACAGACCAGGGACACAGACAGAGACAAGGGGCTGAGATAAGAGGGAGGGACAGAAAAAGACATGGAGGTAGCACTTCTACTAGAAACCCAGCCAGCGGTTTGGAGTGCTGACTGTAAACAGTGTTTGGTCATCACATTCATGCTGCGCTGACCGCACAAGAGAGAGAGAGGGGGTGGGGGGAGAGAGAGGGAGAGAGGGAGAAAGAGAGGGAGAGAGAAAGCAAGGGAGAGCGAGAGAGAGGCAGAGCAAGGGAGAGAGAGAGGGAGAGGGAGAGAGAAAGCAAGGGAGAGAGAGAGGGAGAGGGAGAGAAAGCAAGGGAGAGCGAGAGGGAGAGAGAGGCAGAGCAAGGGAGAGAGAGAGGGAGAGGGAGAAAGCAAAGGAGAGCGAGAGGGAGAGGGAGAGAAAGCGAGGGAGAGGGAGAGGGAGAGAGGAAGGAAAGATTATCAAGTGTGAAATACCCACTACTGATTCGCCCTGTTCACACTGATAAGCACATTACAGAAAGTGCAGCACAGGTTGAAAAGACTTTCTGGGATCATTTAGAACAACATTTGTGAAAATGTGCATTTTCACATTTTCAAACAGAGCTCATCTTCAAACAGGGCTGTCTGTCTTTGAAATACAGGTACTCTTCTTTGTATTGCAAACCAGCAGGGATGTATCTAGCAGACATCAAATTTAGCTTCAGCTACAGCAAAACATGTATTCATTTTATATATATATATATATATATATATATATATATATATATATATATATATATATATATATATATACACACACACATACATATACATACATACAGGAGAGAAAGTTCTGGTGGTATTCGATCACAGACCAGCAGCTATGCTTCTGTAGCTCCAGAGTAATGGATAGATTAGAACAGCTCAGAGCACAGACTGAGGCAGGGGATTTTAAATGTAATAAAGAGCAGAATGATTTGTAACATTAGATCAATCGTTGTTGTAGGGACTGATCATACACACACCACAGATCCTGTAACAGCGGAGCATAGCCTGAACAACATCACTGAAACCAGAGATAAAACGTCTGACCACACAGCTATCACTCACATACCCCTAAACTGAACCGAACCGATGGTGATAATGACACAAAGTAGGGTTGTCACGATAATAAAATGTCTAACTTCAATACGATAAAACCTTTTGCACTTACAGCAGATTAGCCCTGCTCTAGTCATCAGCCTATCAGAACACTTTGAGCTTGTTGAAGCAACAGATAGCCACCAATGACAGGGAGGGAAAAATCTGTAGTATTTTAGATTTCTCAATCGGAGAAAGCACTGCTGGTATCGATACTGTTGCAAATGAGTATTGTATCCATTTAAATGTATCAGTATCAATACTTATCGATACTGTCGATAACCTTAACCGAGAGCTACGATGAAACAACTCCCTGGTGGACATGAATCATAATTATGATGATAAAATGCTGCTGTGGTGCAGCTGAGGCTGGATGGTCATAACGGCTTTCTTCAGCAGGCACCTCTTGCTGACCATGCGTCAACATGGAGTTGACACATGACTACTGCACTCTTCACTCCTCTCCTAAATTAATTTAATAATTCCTACACTTCCTATTATTTATGGCAACTCACTCTATCACCACTCCAGCAGGCACGGTGTAATAAATTAATCTGACATATTGTGCATTCGTGTTCTATCGGATTAACACATTTCCCACATAGAAATTTCACATAAACTCAGAGGATGAAACTAATCATAGTTTTACTGGTGAGTTTCCAAGTTATGACACGACGACGGTGACCTTTAACCTTCTCAACAAGCCAAAAAACCTCAATTTCAGTCAACAGAAACCTTCATTTGTTTGAATTAAATGTGTCAGATTAGCTTGTTAAACTACAGGAGGTCCAGGTCTGATGTTCGGACAAAACTGCGCATGAACAATGCTGTTTCGCAGCCAACTTGGAAGTCCGTTAGGCCAGACTTTCCCACCAGCACATGAAGACAGAAACAACTCTTTGAAAGTTACAAAATAATATATATATACAAACGGCCTGATCCAGTTGAACTGAGCACAACAGCTGTAAAAGGCTCCAGGGTCTCGCTCACCTTGTCCATGCGGCCCTGCTCCACTCCAAACTTGCCCCCGTAGCCATGCGAGGCCTTGGGCACGTCGTCCATCTCCTTCTGCTTCTGGGAGGTGTGCTCAGTCGACACGTTCTCACGCAGCTGGTGGATACTGAGCAGGAGGAGGGACAGCGTTAAGATGACACCTTTGGGGGCTTTTCACATTACAGATCCCATTATGAAATAAAGAAGAAAATCCCTGCTTATTGTAGTGAAAATCGATATCTAAAAAAAAAAAAACACTAGTCTCATAGTTGCTCACTTTATGTGCTCCTGATGGCCTGAGCCAGCCACCGTCTTCGCCCCCCCAGCGCTGCTCTTTCTCCGACACGTCATTCTAGAAAACGAAACCAAAAAAACAGGACAGAATGATCAGAGATGGTGGACGCATGAAGAACGAATAGAGACATGTGAGGATTAGATGGAGAGGGGGAGGAAGAGTGACGGGAGAGGGGGAGGAAGAGTGACGGGTTTATGGAGGGAGGAGTGATGGTGTCTTCCTAATAGTTTCACAGCCACCTCAAAGTCGGGGTCGGTCTCCCAGTCGTCCCCTCCGTCGTCCACAGTCACCTTGACCGTCTGTCGAGCCTGTGCCACACACACTGAAACACACAAAACAAATAAAAAAATGTATGTAACGTGGCTCACTTTACATTAACTCATTCATGGCCAGTTTAGGACTGCCAATATTTAGCACAGGCCAAAGATTTTCATAATTGTTGGTCATCTTTCAAGACCCACAGTAAATTATCTATTAGCATCAAAGTGATTTGCAATACCTCAAAATGAAGATGTACGTCTCTGGGTTCACCAGGGAAAAAAAAGTGAGCTTTTAGCATGTTCTGTACTCTACTTATAGCCATTTATATACACCCTGTTTTCACCAAAAAGGTCTCTCTTGAGAAGACAAATAGGAGAAAAGGCCATTTGTGTAAAATACACAATCTCAGGCAGAACTCGCTCTCAATTCTTTTATTTTGAACTGTATTGACATCAGACATGTAAATATTATTCGTTATGACACAAATGACAAAAAATATATATGAAGTGCTTTTTTTAGATTCAACAATACAGTACACACACACACACACACACACACACACACACACAGAGAGTTCTGTCCACAGCTGCTGCTGGATCGCACCTCTTCCCAGGGAATACTACTGATCGCCCCGCAAATTAGCATAGGAGGGGAGAACACCAAACTGCTCTGAGATCAGCGTCTAGCCTCCTCTGCACTGCATCGTTTTCCTCCTCTCCTTCGGGCTGGGACGAATGCTGCGACACAGGAACGGGGTCGGCTTGGCTTTGGGACAAGGCGCTGGAACCGGATCGATCATGTTGGTTTGACTTCCGCGAAGAACTCAATCCAGGTTCGCCCTGCAGCAGAGGCGACCAGCGCAGCGCGCCGAGGGGTGTTTCAATGGCGTTTCTCCTCTATGCAACAGGCAGCGTTTCTCCGTTTTCTCCTCCTCTTCCATTTCAAAACAACAGCTGCGGTATGCGTTTGATAACGTGTTGTCGGCTTGTCTTTGTTTGGACCTGATAACATGTCACAGGCTGGGGAAGTCTTTGAACTACGCGCTGTACTAATAAAAACAAAAACACGTCAAACACGTCATTGGCGGGGAGGGCTATTTCTGATAACACGTCAAAGACGTCTTTGGCGGTGAATGAGTTACAACTGTTCAAGGGTGTCCAACCAACAAAAGTGTTGTCCGACAACGCCACCTAGGTTGTTTGGTAGAGCCTAGGACTCAAATAAAAAAGCTGCACAGGTTCTTTAAAAATCAGGAGTGAGCAGAGTTAAAGTTGACCACCAAGGTAAAAAGGAATAACAATGTTTATTACTACAAGAATATTAAAATGTTGTCGCGGCCCAGCCCCAAGTCCACTGCTGGAATCAGAGTCCGCTAGTCCTGTCCTCCCGCTTTGGTCCTCCGGTTTTCTTTAGGGGACCAAGACAGCGTCAGCCACCGCCACTCACTTGACACAAAATCCACTGCAACAAATATCCACTGCAACAAATATCCACTGCACTGCAGACTGGTCACTGCACCCTTTTGGCCCATTTCCACCGCTGGTATCAGCGCTGCCCCACCCAGCTCGTCTCGCGTTTTTGTCTCATTCCACCGATCAAAAACCTGGCCAGCCCGGGTTGAGTCGGCGTTGAGTCATGCTAGTTTTGGTCCCTGCTCTGTTGAGGTTCTAACGCTGTGGACCCGGTACCATACGGTGACGTGAAAACACTGCAGACGACTGATTGGTCAGGCAGAATCGTGTCTACTCTATCTACTGTCAATGCTGGATACCAGTTTAGTGGGGATTACCTTCTCTTCTGTTATTTCCATCAGTCTTTTGTGTTGCTGCCTTCGGCTCTGGTGAAATAAAAGCGATCTCCTTACTCAGCTTAACACATTCACTGCCAGACGTTTTTTTTTTACTGTAGTTAGCTTCTGCCAGAGGGGTTTTTTGAGGATTCTGGCTCATCTTTCAAGACCAGAGGATTCTTTTCTGCTAAGATTTTGTGAACACACAATATCTCAAAAGAACTAATAGAATGTGTGCTTTCTCTGTCTAAAAGAGTTAGTTTGTAGAGTTAGTAGTTATGTAAGCATTAGCAGTTGAATACAGCATGGTTTCAGCGTCAGAAAAACGGCTTTTTGTGAAATTCGATAGAACAGTCACTTTAACCATTCATTTTTGGCATCAGTAAGACGTCAGACATCTAAACAATAGTTTTGAACAGTAATTTCCTCCATAACAGCAGGAAACCCCCCTCTGCTTCCAACTCCTCCCTCCGTGGGCGTTCTTCTTGGCTGCAGCGGCCGTCACAAGCTTGTCACCAGTCTCACTGCTTTGCTGCTGCTGCTGCCTGTCTGCGCGGCCGCTGTTTGAGGAAGTCTGGATGGACTCGCTCGCATCTTGGAGTTTTGGTTGAGAGAAGCTTTTGCGATTCTGGTCATATTTATGCTGCGTGTTTCAAAGTGTGTTCCACCTGTAATCTATTATGCAAATTTGCAATCCCGCATCGCCAGCAATCAGCGCGAAAACGAAAGCGTTTTCCTCCATCCATTTTCATGAGAATGGCTGCTTTTTGCTCAGTATGAGCCAGAAGCGTCCGGCGAGCGGGGTAAGCCTTCCTCTAGTCAGGAGAGCACTGTCGCCACTTAGTGGCTCGGTGGAATGGGTTGTAAACGTTCGGTGGCTCCAATAATTATATAAGAGATGTAAAAGGGTTAGATGCACATCCCACGGTCAAAAAAAAAAAAATCATTTTTTTGACATATTAATACGTCATTGGCAGTCAACCGTTGGATTATTTTTGACGTATTAATACGTCATTGGCAGTGAACGTGTTAACATGACGGTGCTTTTCAATTGTTTTGAGAGAAAAAAAAATCCGCTCCTCAGGAAGCCCTTTGTAGCTGTCTGCAGCATCGGCTCCGCTAGGCCGCAGGCGGGGCTTTGGTGAAGCCGCGGTCTTACCTGGTGAGAGGCCGCCGGGGTAGAGGCTTCACTCTGTAGCGCAACCCCGTCCCTCACTCCCGTCCCTCGCGCATGCATGCATGTGAGTTTGACTAACAACAAAGAGATATCCATTCTCCTGGCCGATTGTCACATTTGCCCATGTACACTGTAGGTCATTTAGAGGCACCAGTATTTCATAAACAGTTTAAAAGTTCTGTGGATGGATTTAATTGTAACGTTATATGTTATAGCCTACTTCGGAATATGGGCGGAGGGCAGATATGCGGTCGCTATGACGACCAGGTGTGGGCGGGGGCAGATGACCAGCGGTGGAAGCAAAATGTCCATCGGGTTAAAACAAGTAGAGCCGAGTGGTGACGAGCTGTGCAGGGCTGTAAAATGTGGTGGAAATGAGCCATAAGTGCACAATGAACTCGTAGGTAGTAAGCTCGAAAACACATGCAGTCAAACACAGCACTCTGATCGAGATTAGGGGGTGATCTGCTGTTAGCAGCCCAACAAAAGTCCCGGCGGCCTTGGCAAGGGGGTAACAAAATAAAATAGGAAGGTGGGACAATTAAAAGTGGCTGAGGATAAAAGGGCCCATTAACACATTGAGTGCCACAGCGCTTCAGTAAAATTGTCTGCAGCCTGTGCCAGATTCACTTCCATTCAGTTGAAAACAGCTATAGAATTTTTTCTATTAGGGCTATATTGACGGGGCTGGACTTTAATGAAACATTGAACACTCCTGCTTCTTCCAAAGAAGAAATTTTGTTTCTAGACAGTTCCATTATGAAATGACAGCCTCTGAAAAAAGTGCACTTTCAAGGGTTTTCTGTCGGGTTTTTTTACTTTCCAAGATATAGTCACTTTTATGAATACCTTTTGCACTCTAATTTCGAGCACATTCACTGACTCTGGCTGGTGTTTTCTGATGTGGTGGCGTGGTGTGGTTTCTGTGCAGCCTGCGTGCCCCCCCCTCTCCCCCCCTTCTCCACCTCTGAGCTGTGGGCTCCTCCCCACACGCACAGAGTTTGTTTTCTCGACTCCGTTTTTGCCCCGGACGGATCCCAGCGCGCATCAAGGAAATGCAAAACGCGACTGAACGAAAAGGCTTGGCCGTTCGGCTTCGGATGCTGGCTTTCTGGCAGGGAAGCGTGTGGAGATAGATAGAAGCATAAGAGCTCAGTTGTGAGCGCGGATGCAGCCGAGCCCACTCTCCGCTGCAGACAGAGCAATCTATAGGCTCTGGCTGAAGCATGCATCGGTTTCCTCTTTGATCACGTCTTTCCCTGCTGTCTCATGCACAAAGTAAAGGATCTGAGGTGGGTGGCGCAGCTTCCCTGTCGATGTTTAAGGTGGCGCCGTGTGATCCCTTGAAGGGATTCATGCTCACTGGCTAGGTACGACCTTAAACAGCAGAATTATGGAATAATATGAATTATGATTTTAGGACGTCCACAGACGTCCTTGGCACTCCTCGTTACATTTTTTTAGGACGTCCAGAGACGTCCTTGGCACTCAATGTGTTAAGATAAAAACAAGGAAAAAATGTCTAAGATGAAAACGTTAAAAGGGGATTAAAATCTGGCAATCGTCGTATTCAAACAGTATGCTGGAAGGAGGAGGAAGGAGCCAGGGGTAAAAAAACGTGTACTTAACTCGAGAGAGGGGCTCGTCGAGACGCCTCCCCTCTGCTGTGGTTCAATGGCTTCCCCCTGGCTTTCACCGATGATTAGACGCTCCGCTCCACCGACACCTCGCCCGGATCCAAGGTCGTCACGGTGCCACACACCTCGCCTGTCTCCTGATCGTTGGGATGCTGCTGCTGGCTCCTCCGTCTTGGACTGCGTCGAGCCGTCTGTTCTGTCGGCCTCCTCTGTCTCACTGGTCTCTCTCTGTGAAACAGGTGTGTTATATTCCCCACCAGCACTGCCCACACAGGTTTGCAGGTGAGGCCAGTTCCACTGATTGCAGTGTGGCCTTCGAGTGTGATCGGGAATCTGGTGTGTCCCACAGTCCATTAAAATACAAAAAGTGCCCCTGTCACATCCCCACAACGGACTGGGGGGACTCCTCGGTTTGGTCTACCAGAGCGCCGCACTGATTGCTCCTCTGGCTGTGCGGGCACGTTCCTATGCGGGGCTGGGACACAATAAAACATGGGCAGGCCTTCAAGTCCTTCCCCAGTGGCTTGTGGGGCTGCCGGTTTTTGTTGCAATGGGGGACCTGTACACAGTTTCAGAGAATTCCTATGTAAAACGTTGTCCTTCCCTCCCCTCTCTGGTTTCACCCTGTACACCAAGCCTGTGTCTCCCACAGTTTCCAGAACAAGGTGAGATTCAGGATCCCACCCACCATGCAACTTCCCTTGTCCTTGCCTGTTCCTGTCTCGAACCCATACTTGCTCGCCAATCAGCAACGGGGTTGCGTTGGCTCTTTGGTCATTTAGTCTGTCCGGCGGCTTTAGACATTTTGTTGCGTGCCACATCATAAGCGTAGGTCAATCTTCTGTGGTGTTCACGAACCAACCCGGCCAAATCACCATTTGCTTTCTCTTGCCCGACCCCGAGACCAACGTCCACCGGGAGCCTAAGGTGTCGGCCGAACATTAGGTAAGATGGAGCAAACCCAGTGGCACTGTGCACGGTGTTGTTATCCGCTTGCAACAGCTCAGGTAAGTGGTCTGGCCACCTACTTTGTTTATCAGCTCCCAACGTCCGGAGCAGATTCAGTAGGGTTTGGTTCATCCTTTCAACGTGCCCATTACCTGCCGGATGGTATGGTGTAGTTCTAGGGCTGGGCGATAAAACGATGTCAAAAAATTTCACGAAAAAAAACGGCCACGATAACGATGATAAATTTATGAGCTGTAATTTCAATAAAATATTTTCAGTGTTGCGTTCAAAACCCCTCAGAAACATGACCGCAGCTTAGCACAGCAATGCTTATTGTGAATAATGTGTCGTTTTGGGGGGGTATTTGAAGGCAACACTGAGTGAAACCAATGGCATCAATGGAAAATAAACCATGTGATGCACGCGTTTGCGGAAGAATCCCTTTTTCTGCAGAGCCTCGCAGTCGGCTCGGCTGGCTGAGTGGCTCCTAATCAGTTAGAGCCTGGCCCAGCAAAACAAGAGTAACATAAACAGATGCAATTAAAATATATGTCAGGCCGTGGATTTGTAGCGTGTAGCGGTAGCTGGCTGTCATGAATGGTATCAAATTAGCATCTACATCGCATTAGCTAACGCTAACGTTAATATCTTCATACTTGACAATCTTGCTAACGTTATGCTATCTGTTAGATAGACCATCTATAGCAGCTATCCGAACAACATTACACATCTATGGTTTAAACAGTCTTTGCTTCCTTTATCAAACCAACAGCAGCTAACTATAGCTGCATAATCAACACCTAGCCTTGGACCAAGACGTTCATTGCATTGAAACAACATAATGCAATACACACAACAGAATAAGCACACCAAAGACCAGTGGTATAAGGGAAAACAAGTAACAAGCATAGGACAATTATAATAAGCTGAAAATGCAAATGGATCAAGTTACATTAAAAAGCCATAAGTGAATAGTATGGACAAACAGATGACTAAATAAAGAGCTATCATTTAATGACAACAATAGCCAATGAGCTGCATTGAGCCTCTCTCATGAGAATACTTTGAATTGAATTCAACTTCATTGTAACCGGTCAGAGATTAATAGAGTCCTATCGAATAGATTCTATATCGCTCTGCATTGAATTTTAATTGTGCCCTTAAAATTCTTCATGTGCTTTTTATGTGCAATTAGTATTATTGATAAATTTATATCGTGATAAATATCGACATCGATCGATATAAGAAAACATATCGTGATAAAAAAAATTGCCATATTGCCCAGGCCTACGTAGTTCTACTTTTAGCAATACCATACATGTCACAGAGTTGCTTCATTAGCTCAGATTCAAAGTTCGGGCCCTGGTCTGAGTGAAACCGAACAGGGCATCCGAAAGTGTGGATGATTTGGGACCAAATCGCTCGCACTGTGGTTTTGGCAGTCTGGTTGCGAGTGGCCACAGCCCAGGCATAGCGAGTAAACATATGGGTCATGACCAAAACATTTTGGTACGAGTGGCCAGGCCTACCGAGAGACAGGAAATCTAAGGCCATTACCTCTAAAGGGTACGTGACAGTGACTGGGTTCAAGGGAGCCCTTTGTTCCGCCCTGTCCTTCTGCAGGCTGCATACAACACAACCGGACTGGAAACCCCTCACCTCTTGCTCCATGTCGACCCAGAAGAAATGGCGTCTCAAGGTGGCCAGAGTCCTTCCTGCTCCTGCATGTGCTGCAGCCTCATGGTACAGCCACCACACTTCTTGACGCTTGGGACCTGGGCACACAATCTGAAACAGCTGCTCATGGGTGTTTGGGTCAACAGTTTTGCGGCACAGGATCCCCTCATGGACACAGAGCCTCTTGAATCGTTTCAGCAGTATAACAGTGCCCTCAGTGAGTGTTCTCTGCTCAGGCCCAACAGGGCATAACCCTTGCTCCACATACCTTCTCATAGCCTGCAGGTCAGGGTCGGCCTGTTGTTCTACCGCCCAATCATTTTGTTGTAGAGAGCCTTCATCCTGTTCTACTGCTGCTGAGGTGATGCCGTCTGTAGGGGGAGCAGTAGTCTGTGCTGGTGGGTTCCTAACTGCAGGGAATCGAGAGAGCGCATCTGCATTTGCGTTTTCCCTCCCGGCGCGGTACTTCACTTCAAAGTCAAAGGATGCCAGCTGTGCCACCCAGCGCTGCTCCACCGCACCCAACTTTGCTGACTGCAGATGAGCAACGGGATTATTATCCGTATACACTGTGAACTTTGCTCCAGTCAAGTAATCTCTGAATTTCTCGGTAATGGCCCACTTTAGTGCTAGGAGTTCCAGTTTGAAAGAACTATAATTTGCATCATTACGCTCTGTGGGGTGCAAACTCCGACTTGCATAAGCAATTACTCGCTCCTTACCCTCCTGGACCTGGGCCAACATCGCTCCTAACCCATGGTTGCTGGTCCAAAGTGGAAAACCACTTTGCTTGGGTCATGGAGGTCAAGGTCTCCTCAATCCTAGGGAGCGGAAAGGCATCCTTACGAGTGACAGAATTGAACTTTCTATAATCAACACAGAATCGCCAGCTGCCATCTTTCTTTTTCACCATAACAATGGGTGCGGCCCAGGGGCTGGAACTTTCTGTTATGACGCCATTTTGCAACATACCTGCTAGCAGGACCCACATGTCTTGGTAAAGCAGGGGTGGTAGAGGTCGGAAGCGCTCTCTCACGGGGGCCGCATCGCCTGTGGGTATGCAGTGCTTCACAGCATCTGTCCTCCCAAAGTCCTCCTCATGGGCTGAAAAGACTCTCCCATTTGTTTATCAGGGCTGTTAACTGACCTTGCTCCTCCAGGTTCAGGTCCGGCCGGTCGGCCAGTTTGAGCGCCTCAAACACCTGGTCTTGCTCTGTCCCGTCACAGACGTCAACCACACTGACTTCGACCACGCCATCCGCATCAGGCCTCAGGCTGATATCCCGCGTTCCATGGATGTCCGTGTCGTTAACCTGAAACAGCCTTGCCAGCTTTGTGTAGCGGCCTAGAGAGACAGGAAGAGGCAGGTTATGCACACTGACAGGTACTCAACCCTGCTTGACTACAGATATTGTTCGTGCCGCTGCAACTGCACCAGGTTCTGGGAGTGCCTCGACCAGCCCATGGTAGTCACGCCCTCGCATCCCAGGTCTGGCACGCCCCCAGACCACCACTTCACTCCTTGCTGGTATGGTAACTCGGTGGGCTGGCCGGATGTGACCCAGGGACCCATCTCCAGAGGTCTCCACGGTGCTGCAGCATACTGTAAAGGCCATCCTCCAGGCATTCTGAAACTTGGCATTCTGGCAAGAGAAAGACCTTGGACCATCTGGGTTTTTAAACACGACATCAAAGACTGCTTGTATGACATTCATGCCAATGAGGAAGGGGTTAGACAAACAATCATCTTTTACAATAAAGACTCCTCGCTGGCCAATATTGTGGCCCTCAACCACAAAGTCAAACATTGCATAGCCCAGAGAGGGGATATGGAGACGGTTGGCAGCTTTAAGCTTAATCATAGAGGGGAGCTCTTTGACCGCATAGTCTGGAAAGTACTGAGTGAAAAGGCTATGTCGGATTAATGTGATTTGTGAGCCCATGTGGAAAAGTCCAGTCAGTTTAATTCCTCCCATCACCACCTCAGCCTGTGGGCATTGTCCAATCAATGCCTCCATTGGCGGCCCTTGTAACACCTCCTCCTGTCCTACCCCCACCACCCAAGCCTCAGTAGTGGGGTTAGTTAGTTTCAATATTGTGTGGGCTGGTTAGAGCTCAGTAGTGGGGTTAGTTAGTTTCAATGTAGACTCAGCCCTCAGTCTTAATCCGTTTCACTCCTGTAAGACTGAGAATATTACTATTTAAATCTTTGCATAACGTTAGGTGGCGCTGTTGGAAGCCTTGCATCGGAGAACCAATCATGAGTGTTGTGGGCGGGCCTGCTTTCTGGGGGCAGTGACGCTCATGCAGAACCAGTGTCTCGCAAAACATCGCCGCGTTTGCGGAGAAACATATTAATCACTTAGAAACAAACATAACCTGTTAATAGGACGTGTTTCATCCGGCCCCGGCGGCTAGAGGTCTTTTCCCCAGCGATAAACCCGACTCCCGAGGCTAACGTTACAGAGCCTGCTGATGACTCACAGTAGCAAGCGGACCACTTCCGGGTAGGAAAAATGATTGTAAAATAAACAACAGGTATAAACTCTCTTTGCAGCACATCGGTGTCTTGCTCTATATTGGAACTATGATAAATGGCATTGCCGCTACCAAATAAAATTCTAATAATAAATGTAGGCGTGTCTGCTGCCGGCCGTTCTCGCCGGGCTCTGACAGACAGTTTCTGACAGTGAAATTCCCAGACGTTTGGTGGCGCAGCTCACCAAACGTCTGGGAGCCGAGACTAGTTTCAATGTTGTGTGGGCTGGTTAGAGTTTGGACAGAAACCAGCTATATGGCCCGCTTGGCGGCAGCGCCTACAGATAGGCTTACCATCTGCTGCCCACGTGTTGGAGGATGCAGGTGCTTCCCAGCGGTGTTCTGGGTTACGGCGTGGGGCATAGCTGCTCTGCCTTGTCGGGGCGGGCTTCTCGGCCTGGCTTCTTGGAGGAACTCTTGTGTCCATTCCTTCAATTGGTCTTTCAACTCTGACATAATCTCTTGTTTAAATTCCGCCTTCCAATCGGTTTTCTGGGGGTGAGAATGAAAGTTATTTGCCCCCCCAACCGCTGTGCATGTTACCTCAGACCAGCCATGTCCCCGTCTATCCTCCTCCAGCAATAGGGCTTCTTGGTGAAGGGCATCAAATGTTCGCTGTGGGTTTTGGCGGGCATGTCTCCT
The DNA here is from genome assembly GCF_964638095.1 of Poromitra crassiceps. Lineage (NCBI taxonomy): Eukaryota > Metazoa > Chordata > Actinopteri > Beryciformes > Melamphaidae > Poromitra > Poromitra crassiceps. Next base: position 118,494 of record NW_028152206.1, read on the forward strand.
CAAGGTTTGTGTCATCGGGCCCTCCTCCAGACCTAAGAGGAACTGTTCTTTCAGGTGTTCATCCGTGGGGGCTCCATCCGGGTCATGCTGCAGCAGCCTGTTAAAGAGCTCCCTTAACCTGAGGGCATAAGACTGTATGGGTTCGTCAGATTTCTGTCGACACCCATAAAACTGTGATCTAACCACCGAGACTGGGATCCGTACTTTATAGATCCTATCAAGTGCAGTAAATATTTTAGCTACAGTGTTACGCTCGTCTTCTACAAATACACTAATGTGTCTCTTAGCTTCCCCAGTCAATGCTCCCATCACAACGCCCACTTTTTGTGGTTCAGCTTGCCCAGCATATTGTGCCAGCACCTGTAACTGTTCTTTCCAGTCATTGTATTTCAGTTCTGAATCAGTTCCGCCAAACTTAGGCACCCATGGTGCGCCCAGGAAAACAGGGGTCATCATCATTGTATACGTTTAACAGCAAAAAGTAAAAGAATAAAACAAAACTCTTAGGTTTCAACTCTGCTCAGGTCCTGATCCTGCCGACGGACGCCAAATGTAACGTGGCCAACTTTTACACGTTAAAAAATGCTTAAAAGGGTCCTTAATAAAATGTTGCCCGACAACGCCACCTAGGGTTGCAGCAGAGCCTAGGACTCTAGTTCTAAAAGATTAAAAGCTGCACAGGTTCGTTTAAAATCAGGAGTAAGCAGAGTTAAAACTACAACCAAGGTAAAAAGGGAATAACAATGTTTATTTATAAAAATAGGTGACCCAGCCCAGCTCCACTGACTGAAGATCCAGGTCCACTTGTCTCAGTCCTCCCGCTTGCTCTCCGGTATCCTTTAAAGATCAAACACAGCGTCAGCCACCACTGCCACTCAAGTTAACTTTAAGGCAAATATCCACTGCAAAACGTCCACTGCAAATTAATAGCCACTCTGCATGCTAATCACTCGTAATAGGAACCCGTAGGTATTATTAGGCTCGACAAATCTCACAGTAATTGGGTCGAGGCTAGGGGGATGTGCTGCAATAGCAGTCAAAAGTCCTGGCAAGGGGTAGTGACAGCAAGTGGAACTACGGAATATTTTAAAAGTGGCTGGGGGTAAAAGGGCCCATTAAAGATCAACACTATAAATAAAAATGTCCCAGATAAAACGGTAAAAACAGGTCTAAAATATGGCAATCGCCGTGTTCTTATAAAATGCTGGACAGGAGGAAGGGAGCAAGGGGTACTTAACTCGAGAGCGGGGCACGTCGCAACGCCACCCCTCTGCTGCGGTCCAATGGCTTCCCCCTTGCTTTCACAGATGACGCTTGCTTCTCCGACGCAGCTCGCCCAATCACAGGCCTCGTCCCAGTGCCACACAGCTTGTTCTGTTGGAGGACAGGAAACCCACAGCTAATCTTCTGTACACAAGCACAATGCTCTCCCCACCCTGCCTGGCCCCGCAGCCGGCCTCAATGTGTCCGCCACAATTCAGTGAGTACTGACTCTTGTCCCGGGCAATAACAGGTCCTGTTATTGGCCCAGGCTGGAGTAGTAAAGCAGAACGGACACTGGCTGCTGCGCTTCAGGTTCCAGAGTGGTCCTAGGCTCGTCTGGATAGGTGCTGTGTTGGCTCTCCACTCTCCTGGGTCTGTCCTGGTGCGCTGTGTCGCCTCACTGCATCGGCTGTCTTCTCCCTCGTCTCACTGGTCTCTCTCTGTGAAACAGGTGTGTTATATTCCCCACCAGCTGCCCACACAGGTTTGCAGGTGAGGCAAGATCCACTGATTGCAGTGTGGCCTTCGAGTGTGATCGGGAATCTGGTGTTTCCCACAGTCCATTAAAATACAAAAAGTGTCGCTGTCACAGTAACATCACTGACTAACGTTGGAATTTGAATGTCTTGGGTCCCTAGATTTTTGTGACATCAAAGTTGGGTCACAAGCAAAAAAGGTTGGGAGCCCCTGGTCTTATTCCTTGTAAAGATTGCCATGTCCATGTTCTCGGTAAAATGACTTGACTTTCTGATGTCTGTGTTCGTTATTCTTCTTGGTTGGGTTGTGTGTGTGTGTGTGTGTGTGTGTGTGTGTGTGTGTGTGTGTGTGTGTGTGTGGGGGGGGGGGGTAGGGGGGGTTCAAGTCTATGCATTTCTGGTCTTGGAACATTTGTTGTGCAGCTGATGTGGGATCTACTCCACTATTTACACGTGGTTGCATCAAACATTTGTTTCATTCAGTACAATGTAGCCTACATTTTTTATGGTAAATGTATGGTAAATATAACGTAAGTTATGAATGTAACTATGGATCTGTGAGACCGAAGGATGACCGTCACTACGGTCAAATAGGATGATAGCCCTCGTTCCGCCTACTCTCGAGACCAATATATCAACAAAGTCATGCCCATGACCCACGGAGGCGGAACCTCCCCCACTATAAAAGGGGGGGCAATTTCCGGCCCGACCTCTTACCTTGAACGCCTCAGAGTGTTCCGAGCGACAAGGACTAGTGACGGTCATCCTTCGGTCTCACAGATCCATAGTTACATTCATAACTTACGATCTGTTTCGACCTCACTCTGACCGTCACTACGGTCAAATAGGATGACTCATACCAAAAGGGTCGCGAGGAACAGGACAACCTAATCCTCCCCATCTCGCTGGGCAACCGACATCAAAGCAGCCGTGCTCACTGGTGCTGCCCAAGTAACGTCTACTCTGTAAAATCTTGCAAACGTACATGGTGTAGACCATGACGCTGCAGCACAAATGTCCCCCAAAGGAACTCCTTTCAGTGCAGCCCATGAAGTCGCCACACCTCTGGTTGAGTGGGCTCGTATCCCTGTAGGAACCAGAGACCCCTGTTCCACATAAGCATGGGAAATTACATCGACTAACCAGTGGGACAAACGCTGCTTAGACAGCGGTAACCCCAGTCTTGCCTTCCCATAGCAGACAAAAAGTTGAGTTTGAGACCCCCTTAGAAGCTGAGTACGAGCCACATAGGCACGCAATGTCCTCACTGGACACAGTGTAAGCAACTCCTCCTGTTCTGCCTGCGAGGAGGAGGAGGGTTGAAATTGACCCAGCTCCAGAACCTGGTTTCTAGATTGAGGTGTAAGTACCTTTGGCAAAAAGGCCGGGTTAGGCCAGAGTGACACTCCTGTGCCATCCAGCCTCCACCGTAAACAGTCCTCGCTAACAGAGAGAGCACACAGCTCTCCCACCCGTTTAGCCGAACAAATAGCCAAAAGAAAGGCTGTCTTACCCGACAGAGCTCTCAAGTCCGCATCAGCAAGCGGCTCATATGGTGCCTTAGTGAGAGATTGTAACACCAGGGGTAAGTCCCAGCTTGGTGGCCGCACAGTCCGACTTAGGCACAAGCGACGGGCCCCCTTCAGGAAATCACACACCCAAGGATGCCGCCCCAAAGGCAGGCCATCGGCTCCTCCATGGAATGCTGAAATAGCTGAGGCATAGACCTTAATTGTACTGGCTGCCTTGCCTTGACTCAACTGCAACTGCAGGAAACGGAGAACCAGCGGCACCGAGCAGGTTACTGGCTCGACATTCGTGTCTTTACACCAATCTGAAAAGATCCTCCATCTCATGGAGTAACTAGCTCGAGTGGACGGAGCTCGAGCATTACCCAACGTCTCACGGACAGTCTCGTCTAACTGTTGAGAGATGGACTCTGCAGAGGCCACACCCACAATCGCAGCGCGGTTGGGTTTGGGTGCCAAATCTGCCCGCCTACTTGCGACAGAAGGTCCGCTCTGGATGGCAACTGTTCTGGATGACCCCACTTCAGCTGAAGCAGCTCCGGAAACCACGGCCTCCCCGGCCAACGTGGAGCCACCAGCAGAACTCTGTAACGACCCTCCCTGACCCTTCGGAGGACCTGAGGAATCAGAGGGAGAGGGGGAAAAGCATATAACAAGCCTGTCGGCCATTCTTGTGACAGTGCATCCAGGCCCAAACTGCCCCCCTGGCCTGTGAGTGAGTACCATTCCTGGCAATGTGTTGTCTCCCTGGTTGCGAAGAGATCGACTTGGGCCACGCCGTATCTCTGCCAGATTTGGGTCACAACCTCTGGGTGTAACCGCCACTCCCCCGGGAGGGGTCCTGTCCTGGACAGCATGTCCGCTGCCAGGTTTTCTACCCCCGGGATGTGGACTGCCCTCAAAGAGGCCAGCCGAGGCCATGCCCAAACCAGTAGCTCCTTCGCTACCTGCAGACAGCGTAGTGACCTCGTCCCACCTTGGTGGTTGACATGGTAAACCGCAGAGGTGCTGTCCGTTCTCACCAGCACATGCCTCCCTTGTATGGCCGGCAACAAACCTTTGAGGCCAAGATGTACTGCCCTCAATTCGAGCACATTTATATGCTCCAATGACCACGGGGGCTCCCACATGCCCCTCACTGTTCTGCCCTCCCAGACGGCTCCCCAACCCGTCAGAGAGGCATCTGTCGTGACCACCGACCTCCTGTGAGGCAGATTCCCCAATGCTGTCCCGCTGTGGAGGAGGTCCCCGTCCCTCCAGGGGAGCAAGGCCTGCATGCAGGCCCGTGTGACAAGCAGTGTCCTCCTCCTGTCCCTTTTCGGATGAAAATGAAAGGAGTTCAACCACCGCTGCATAGACCTTGCTTTCAACAGGCCCAGGGGAATCACCACTGAAGCTGCTGCCATCAATCCCAGCAGTTTCTGGACTCTGTGCACAGTCACCAGCTTCCCCAGCTGAAACTGTTGTAATGCTCCCACCAGACTTTCCACCCTCTGAGGAGTGAGACGTGCATTCATAGTCACAGAGTCGAACTGGAGGCCCAGAAAGCTCACCTGTTGCGAAGGCTGCAGATTGCTCTTCTTCCAGTTCACCACGAACCCCAGAGACTGCACATGCACCAACACCCTCTCCATGTCCCGGACCACCTGGTCCCGAGAGGGGGCACATACCAACCAGTCGTCCAGGTATGGCAGGATCTTGAGACCTCTCAATTGGAGGGGGGCTAGGGCTGCCGAGACCACCCGAGTAAAGATTCTCGGTGAGAGTGACAGGCCGAATGGCAGAACTTGAAATTGGTAAACTCTGCCCTTGAAAGCAAAGCGGAGGAAAGGTCTGTGCTCTGGCCAAATCGGAACGTGGAAATACGCATCCTTCAGATCGATGGACGTAAACCACTCCCCTGCATTGATCGCCTGCATGACGATTCTTGTATGCATCATTTTGAATGGTAGGACCTTCAGGTAACGGTTGAGTCGCCTGAGGTCGAGAATAGGCCGATGACCACCGTCCTTTTTTGGAACTAAGAAGTAGGTGGAGTAAAACCCAGTCCGCTGTGCGCTGAGCGGCACCTCTGAAACAGCACCTTTCTGCAGTAGACCCCGCACCTCCTCCACCAGTACGGGCTCTAATAATGGGTCCTTGACGATGGTATGATGGACCTCTGAAAAGGGGGGGGGGGCGCCGCCGAAACTGCAGCCAATACCCATGAGCTACTGTTGACAACACCCATGGGTCCGACACTGCTCCCTCCCAACTGGCCCTTTCTCGAGACAGCTGGAAGGGACACTTGACGGCTGGCCCCTGACCCCTATGCAGGACCGCCGTTGCGGCCTGCACCTCTGCCTGAGCCCCTCTGCTTACCACCCCCCCGGAACTGAGATCTCCTCTGGGGGTTAGTGGCAGGGTTTTGAGTGTGGCCACGAAAACTCTGACCCTGAGGCCCAGCCGGGCCCCCACTAGCTTGTCTATGCCAAGCAGATTGTTGTGCTTTCTGTGGCACCCTAAACCCCTGTGGCACCTTAAACCCCTGTTTAAAGGCCGGGGCTGGCTGACGACACGCCCGTTGGACCGTGTCCCTCAAATTGATAGAGCGCTCTGCCCTGTCCAGCACGTCTTGAGACCCTGGATGAAACACTTGACCAGACACCACTGGCAGCTCCATTAGCTCACCCTTTATGGCCTCAGGCAATGAAGTTTGTGCCAGCCATACTTGCCTACGACACAACACTGCTGATGACATCGCCTCCCCCACATCGCGTGTCAGTTGCGAGTGAGCCGACAAAGCCGAATCAATCAGAGCCCTGGAATCTTGATCTTCCACAGGCATTGTCTTACGCAATGCTGCCAGGAGCAGAGCCAAGGCATTGCCCATACGAGCTGCCCGTGCATTAGCATTAAACGAGCGCGATATCAGCCGATCAGTTTTGGCACACTCCTTCCTGGGGCAGCGAGGATTATGAGAAACACGGGCTGGGCCCAGCGTTGTCCATGACGCTATCGCCTGCTCCACTGGTGGCATATCCCCTAACCCAGTCTCCGCTGGGTAACAGGCATTAGCCAGCCGTCTACAGCCCGCATTGAATTGTGGCTTCTGCGACGGCTTCGACCATGCTGTCCTCAGCATCGAGGCATAGTCGTCTGCCACCGGAATGTCCGGAGGGGCACTAACATGAGATATGCCCTCCCAAACACCTCCTACAGGGGCTGGGTTGGGCACGGGAGGCTGTAAGCCGACAATTCTTGCTGCACTTAGTACTCTATCCATCAGAGACTTAGTGGCAGACCCGTCCTCCACCAACGCTGACTGGTCATCCACCTCAGCGGAATCTGAATGGGGACCCGCTACATGGCTTCCGCTTTCTGAACGCCGTTCACTATCCAGTATCGAGTGGGGCGCGTAAAGCGACAGCACGTCTGCCTCCTCCCTGGCGGCCCCCCCAACATGGCTCTGTGGCCCCCGTGAAGGAACAGTGTCCCGGCTAGCGGAATGACGAGCCTCTAATCTGTCCATCCTCTGAGCCAAACTCTGGATGGCAGTCAACACTTGCATCTGTGTGTCTGCGCTGCCGTTCCCCGCTACTGAAGCTGGGGCTGGCCGCTTAGCAGGTCTAGGGGTCTGCTCCCGGTCCGACCTGTCTCTGGAATCCTGACGACGTTCATGCGAGCGTTTGCGAGAGCTCTTATAATGACCAGACCTGTCCGAACCGCGGTCCTTCCTCCTCCCACGTTCGGACGTAGAGTTACGGACCTCGTCCAATCTACGCAGTCTCTCCCTTCTTGACAGGTCAACCGCTGCACTGCAGGGATTGTCCACGTCTTCTGAGATATGGTCCATACCCAAGCATGATGGGCATTCCCGGTGCCCATCCTGGGGGTCCATCCTCGACCGACAAAGTCGACAGCATAAAGCCATGATGTAACAGCAGGATTCGGCCAGAGCAAGACCAACCCCACTAGCTGCGAACAGCAGTAAAGGGCAATTAATTAAGTAGTGGCCCGCACCGGTACGCGTACGCACCTAGCGAGACTCACATAAATCCCCCCACTGCGTACAGTGGTCTGGGGTATCAAACTTTCTTTAATTGAAGTGTCACTGATGGGTAACCTGCAAGACACAGAATTCCCAGCACACAGTAAAGCCCAAGCTAGCCTGTTAGCAACTAGCCTGTGGCTACAAACAATCAATAGCTCAGCAGCTAAGCTACCAAGCCAAGCTACCCTAGGCTTAGCAGCTAAGCTACCCAGCCAAGCTAAGCCTTAGCTTAACACTAGCATGTAGCAAGCAATCTAACAATGCAGCTTAGCATAACACACTAGCACATACAAGCAATATTAAGCAGCAAACCAACACAATTCACAGGGACACTAGGCACCTGCACCCACAGGTGAAGAATTGAAAGGTGGTTTACCCAGTGTAATTCAGTACACTACCTGTCCCGGTCTTCTGAGGCGAGAAAGGCAAAGAGGTCGGGCCGGAAATTGCCCCCCCTTTTATAGTGGGGGAGGTTCCGCCTCCGTGGGTCATGGGCATGACTTTGTTGATATATTGGTCTCGAGAGTAGGCGGAACGAGGGCTATCATCCTATTTGACCGTAGTGACGGTCAGAGTGAGGTCGAAACAGATCTGCCATTTACCCAATGGCATTTGGCATTTACCCCATAAAGAGCCAATGTTTACCATTGTGTATTTGCTGGTAGAACAACTTGTTATACCAGCAAATACACAATGGTAAACATTGGCTCTTTACAGTCCAGATTCTGAAGGGAAGAAAATATTTGAGGAAAATGTTTAAACGGTCGCTTAGTGTCATTCAGCATATACAGTAATTGATCAACAAGTAGGCTGCTATAACTTCATTGACAGAAGTAAAAGAATGCAACAAGAAATTAACACATAAGCCTGCTACAGTAACTACAGGCATTACAATCTTTAAATCTTTACAAATAGTTTGGATGGCTTTGCTGTTCTTGGGACAGATGGTCTCCAAATTTGACTTTGACTTGTATGTGTGGCTTCTTGGTCGCCCATTTCCTTTTGTGAGTGATATTTTCCATCTAAAATAAAGATGCTAAATCAATGTGTTGGCATAGGTGGATTATGACATGATGGACCCCTGGGCCTGGACACATGCAGCGCACACACACATAGGTGGATTATGACATGATGGACCCCTGGGCCTGGACACATTCAGCGCACACACACATAGGTGGATTATGACATGATGGACCCCTGGGCCTGGACACATGCAGCGCACACACACATAGGTGGATTATGACATGATGGGCCCCTGGGCCTGGACACATGCAGCGCACACACACATAGGTGGATTATGACATGATGGACCCCTGGGCCTGGACACATGCAGCGCACACACACATAGGTGGATTATGACATGATGGACCCCTGGGCCTGGACACATGCAGCGCACACACAATGACAACTAAGGCATACATGCACTTGACTCAACAGGATTTACATCACAGTCAGCCACCTGAACTCAAAGCCAACAGCACAACAACAATAAATACATTCACCTGTATCTCCATAAAGGCAACAAAATTCACTTTTTTTGTCCACCAAATGGCTAGTGAATGTTCACATTTTACCAGCCACTCAATAGATTACCATTGTTCTTTTGGATGGTGAGTGAAGCAAATCTACCAGCCACTTTTACCAGCATTTGGCGGCTGGCTGTACTAATTTTGGCTCATGTCTCAATAACACAGGATTTACAGTAAACAGAAAAAAACAATAACCCTGTAATTGTTCATAAACTTATGGAACATTTGGTCAAAAATAAAGGGTTGGGGCTCTCTCTAAGGGATCATTTGAGATATGCAGTGGTCCTGTGAAGAGGCTCTGGGTTATAGGCCCCCTGAGCTCTGGGGCCTGTGATGATGCACACATATCTGCGTGTGCTATAATCTAGCACACATATCTGCTATATGACACATATCATAGATATAGCTCACTCTGTACATGGCTGACCTGAACACGGTTGCAGTCGTTAGTGTTAAGTCACCCGTTGCAGCCGAACATGGCTGGATCGTTAGTCGTTGTTAAGTCACTCTGAACACGGCTTCATCGTTAGGTGTCAGTACTCTGAACACGGCTTCATCGTTAGGTGTCAGTACTCTGAACACGGCTTCATCGTTAGGTGTCAGTACTCTGAACACGGCTGATCGTTAGTGTCAGGTCACTTACACGGCTGATCGTTAGTGTCAGGTCACTCTGAATACGGCTGGATCGTTAGTGTTCGGTCACTCTGAACATGACTGGATCGGTTGTGTTAGGTCACTCTGTACAAGGCCGGATCGTCCGTGTTAGGTCCCTCAATGGCTGACCTACAAACGCTCAGATCATCGCTGTCAGGGAGCTGAACAAGGTTGATCGTCAGTGTCAGTCTGAACAGTGTCACTCTGAACAGTGTCACTCTGAACACGGCTGGATCTTTAGTGTCAGGTCACTCTTACACGGCTGGATGGTTCATAGAGCTGCAACTATCGATTCTTTTAGTAATCGAGTATTCTACCGAATAATCCATCGATTAATCGAGTAATCGGATAAGAACCCTTTTTTGTGTTTTCAAAGGCTTATCGTAAATATACACCAAAAAATAAGATAAATCTCTTCAAATAAACAACTACATTAGTTTCTTTCTTAGAAAAAACAACATTTTTATTTTTAAATTGCATAGAACTGGCAGTGGCACCATTCATCTTTTCAACCTGACGTTTGAGTTCTTCCAGTGTACAGCAACCGTTAAATAATATGAATGAATGGCTTACTAGCTAGTTTACATCCTTCATTTACCTTACAGCTGCATGACACACACACTCTTTCTCTCTCACACACACACACTCACTCTCTCTTTCTCTCTCACACACCAACAGGCTAGTGTGATCACACACACACACACACACACACACACACACACACACACACACACACACACACAAAACGCTGTTAAATTAGCCGCTAACGTTAATAGGTTGAGCTTTGTATTTCTCACAGAAAACGGTCCAAACTTCTCAGAGAGAGCGGTCGGTATTCACTAAAGCCTTCATATCTCAGGCTCTGTAGTACATAGAAACATAAAATAAAAAGCATTTGAGAGCTTAACCCTTTGGCTTTTCGTATTATATTTGCTCTAATGTTAATTTAAAAAAAAAGATCTTTAACCCAAAAAAATAAAAATAAAAAGATTCTAATGCATTTTAAGAAATGTTAATAAAGATTACGGCAAATGTAACCCTTCCAAATAAAAAGCCACGGGTTTAAGCTGTCAAATGCTTTTTATTTCATGTTGATAGCTACTATACAGGCTGAGGAAATACGTTCTGTTAAACCCTTGACAACTACTGCAGCAACGTTAGCGTTAACGCTAACGTTAACGATCTCTGTTTTGCAGTCGTTGTGAAGACAGTGAAAAGCCCCGTTATCTAACAACTACAACGGCAGTGAAACAACTTATCCAGCTAACGCTAGCTAATTAAATAACGTTACCTGATGTTGTAGTCGATGCCTCTCTCAACGTTACAGCTGAGGAGGGTGCTGCTAACGTTACCTGCGGTGCGCTGCCTGCTTCATTCACCCTCAGCCTATCTAGTAATACGTTACAGTCTTCAGCATTTAGCTACTGTAAATATATCTTGTGTTTGACCATGCTTCCTCAAGTTTGAGGTGTTTCCCTGGCCAGCTTTGCAATTCACATCACAAATGTTGCAACCAGTGTTGTCTGAGTCTATCTTGGGAAAGTGTAGCCACATTTTCGGGTGGACCCGTTTGTTGATGTTTTCAGGTAGAGTGAAGTACTGACGTAACGCGCTCTCGCGTGTTGCCTTAAGGTTCCGTCGGAATTTCTATTTTACCCACTCTCTTCTATTACTCAGATGCGTGTCGAGGCGAATCATTTTGGCCTCGATCAATTTAATTATTCGAGTTATTCGAGGTACTCGAGGAATCGTGACAGCTCTAATGGTTCAGTGTCAGGTTAGTGTACAGAGTGAGCTATATCTATGATATGTGTCATATAGCAGATATGTGTGCTATATTATAGCACACGCAGATATGTGTGCATCTTTAATCAGATCCTTTACCGTGCAGATCAGGTGCAGATGGTTAAATCCTGGTTATGACTGAAACTGCTCCCACCTTGGTCACAGTGGTAGGGCTTCTCTCCAGTGTGAATGCGTTTGTGTGTTTTTAGGTTACCTAACAGACTGACTCTGCTCACACCTTGGTCACAGTGCTAGGGCTTCTCTCCAGTGTGAATGCGTTTGTGTGTTTTTAGGTTACCTAACAGACTGACTCTGCTCCCACATTGGTCACAGTGGTAGGGCTTCTCTCCAGTGTGAATGCGTTTGTGTGTTTTTAGGTTACCTAACAGACTGACTCTGCTCCCACATTGGTCACAGTGGTAGGGCTTCTCTCCAGTGTGAATGCGTTTGTGTGTTTTTAGGTTACCTAACAGACTGACTCTGCTCCCACATTGGTCACAGTGCTAGGGCTTCTCTCCAGTGTGAATGCGTTTGTGTGTTTTTAGGTTACCTAACAGACTGACTCTGCTCCGACATTGGTCACAGTGGTAGGGCTTCTCTCCAGTGTGAATGCGTTTGTGTGTTTTTAGGTTACCTAACAGACTGACTCTGCTCCCACATTGATCACAGTGGTAGGACTTCTCTCCAGTGTGAATGCGTTTGTGTTTTTAGGTTACCTAACAGACTGAACCTGCTCCCACCTTGGTCACAGTGGTAGGGCTTCTCTCCAGTGTGAATGCGTTTGTGTGTTTTTAGGTTACCTAACAGACTGAATATGCTCCCACATTGGTCACAGTGGTAGGGCTTCTCTCCAGTGTGAATGCATTTGTGTGTTTTTAGGTTACCTAACAGACTGAACCTGCTCCCACATTGGTCACAGTGGTAGGACTTCTCTCCAGTGTGAATGCGTTTGTGTTTTTAGGTTACCTAACAGACTGAACCTGCTCCCACCTTGGTCACAGTGGTAGGGCTTCTCTCCAGTGTGAATGCGTTTGTGTGTTTTTAGGTTACCTAACAGACTGAATATGCTCCCACATTGGTCACAGTGGTAGGGCTTCTCTCCAGTGTGAATGCATTTGTGTGTTTTTAGGTTACCTAACAGACTGAACCTGCTCCCACATTGATCACAGTGGTAGGACTTCACTCCAGTGTGAATGCGTTTGGGTCTCTTGGTGTCTCTCTGTTTGCATAAAGGAAGACATAAAGAATTAGGACAGGGGTGCACAGTGTGTGTGTGTGTGTGTGTGTGTGTGTGTGTGTGTGTGTGTGTGTGTGTGTGTGTGTGTTGCAACATCACTGACACAACAGTGATATTCTTCTCACCTCTTTTGAAGGATTCATTTGGACAATGCTCCTCCCCTCCTACGCCAGATCTCTGTCCTCCCACCAAGCAGCTCTGTAGATACAGCAGGGTTAAATTAACACATTGAGTGCCAGCGACGCCATATGGCGTCATTAGAAATTTACCGTAGAGTGCCAGCGACGCCAAATGGGGTCAATAACTCGAAATTGTTTTTTTGACGGGGGGGGTGTCGATCTCAGCTTCTTACATCGCCTCTTACAATATGAGAGCTATTGAATGTGTCTAACCTATTTTACAGAACCCTTAGGTGGCGACAGCGCACTCCAGATGAGAGAAAGTGGAGTAAAACACACAGAAGAAGTCGTTGGGGAAAAGGAAATCGCATCGCATCCGTCCGTATGCAGCTGCTTCATTGAAGCATATAACGTTAGCTGTGCCCCTGCAGCAGCCAATCTGCTGTCACAATTGAGCACCTCCGTGTCGGCTGCGACAGCCCATTCGCATGATCAGCCGTTATTATTCTCAACTGGAAGCATACAGTAGTAGCCGGTGACAAACACACGCGGAAAAAGCTGGATGTCGCGCACCCTTCACAGTGCAGAGCAAACTCAGCAGAGAGCCACCTCCCATACAGGAGGAGTGTGCAGTTGAGGCGGGGCGGGGCGGGGGGGGGGGGGGGGGGGGGGGCACGCAGAGCAGCACACAACACTGACCCAGACAGACCCAGGCAGCAGGACAGGGTTGGCAAACGCAAGCCAGAATATCTGATGCCCACCAGCAGCAAATCAAGATCAGCAAGAAGCTGCAACCAGCAGCGCACGCAGGGGCCAGCGCTGCTGGTTGCAGCTAAAAATATTATTCTGCCAAACAAAATTCCCTGGCCTTCACTGTTTTATTGAAGGAAATTATTTTTGAGGTGTGACTACATCAGAAAATTAGCTTCAGAGTCAGTGATGTGTTTGAAATGTTTAATTTCACAAAAGGGCCATTATCTCAGCTTCTAGAAAAAAACTGCTCTTTTTTGTTAAATCAAGCTATCTTCTCCGGCTGATAACTAAAGAACGGAAAATGGGATCAATAAACTTTTTTTTGCAGGTGATAGAAGAGAGTCTCATCGTTATTTGTGCGTGTTCAGTGTTTACATAGTAATTATTAAAGAAATGATATTACTGTTTTAAAATGCATTGCGGCCTATGTGGCACAGTACAGCACCTTTTGCCCAAGGGCCGTGGCACTCAAAGTGTTAAGTATGCAATTTAATTACAAAGTGAGGTTTCAAACTCTTTGGGAAATTGTTCATAATTGAATTGTAATGTTGCTTAAAATGTAGGCTATAGATAATCAGAGGTTTGAAGCTATACAAATATTAGCAATCTAAAGGTTGAAGATTTGTGACTTCTTAAAATAGCAGAGGATGATTTCAATGAAAACAAGGCCAGGTCGAAACCTGGCATAGGGCCGGTGTGCTCAGTAAAGTGCAGAACTCTGCCAAGGTGTATTGAGTCATTTGTGTTCAGTCTACTTTAGTGCACATCAACTGTAGTGTGCCTGTCACCTGTGCTGTAGTGTAGCCTATGTGGGTTAATAATCCTGGGTTTAAACTTCATTAACATGAAGTGCCAGATTTATGGTTAATCTAGTAATATATATTATTTTCACACATAAATGTAGGCTATTGAAATGTAGGCTTATTATGTCTTTGAACAGGTCGGGGTGCCTGTCGGCAAGATGTTTAGCCAGGTTCGATGTGTTTGAGCCTTTCGCTTTGGTCGCGTTGAAGCACCTTTTACACACTGGTTTCGATGTGTCCACGGGCTTGCCTTCGCTGTCGGCAACGTATACAAAATATTTCCATATTTCGCTTCGTGCATCTGCTTTTTCTACAAGCGTTGGGCGGCTTGCAAGACTCAGAAGAAGCCGCTGCCATTTTCGCTGTGTCTGTCCTGTGTGTCGGGCTGCTGTGGAGGACTGAAGGACTGGCCATAGAGCGAGCAGAGAGGGAACGGGGGAAAGTCGGCACGCCCACACATGAAGCAGACAGAGTCAGAGAGAGCTTTTTTCACTTTTCACCAGTCACCATTGGTTCAAGGCAACGATGTGTTGCGTTCAAGTGAACTGGGACACAGGCTCTCAACTTTAATGCTGCAGCGTCCTCCTTGTAATGAGCTAGAGACAATATTAGCCAGAGGTGCATTACCGCCACCTACCGGACTGGAAAGTGGAAAGACATTACCTCGCCCTGGATCCGTGCTCAAATGCGGCGACTGAGTGGAATGTAAGGGCCCTGCTGTGCATGCTGCACACCGGCCCCAAAAACAGTGAGAATCAAAACAACTCAAGCATGAATTTTACAGGCTATAAATAGAAGAATAACACAATACAATGGAGTGTGATGTAGCCTAGATCAGTGTGTGTGTGTGTGTGTGTGTGTGTGTGTGTGACGTACGCCTGAGCGCAGACAGTCTCCACATCTCCATGCAGTGCAGGAAATCCTTGCTTGGATCCATTTACACACGGCATGGATGTCACTCCACTCGTGCCTGCACACACTCTTCTCTCCTCAGAATGCCATGTTGATTTTCAACTATAGCCTACATTGCAGAAAAAACACACCTTGATTTGAAAATGAGAATTACCGTAAATTCCGGACTATAAGCCGCGGCTTTTTTCCCGTTTTTTGGGCTTTTTTGGCCCCTGCGGCTTATATAACGGTGCGGCTTATCTATGGATTTTTTCAAAAAAAAAAAAAAAATCTGTCTTTTTTAGCACTCTTTCTAACTATAAATCCACTTCTGTTTTAATTTCCTCTCTTGCCCTCTTTTAACAACATAACATAACATAACATAACACAACACAGGTAAGCAGAAAGAAAAAGACGAAGCAATCACCGCCATGAATGAGGAAATGACTCACCTGCTGGAGGCTGGAGATACACGGCTTGGGCTAAACTTTTACTCCGTGAAACACTATCGATTAAGTCCGACATCGCTCAGAGGTTTGAGCAGCTTGAAAACAAGTTTGAAAACGTGCAGAAGTCCATCCACTCACTCACTAAAGAAAATAAGCGAACAGAGTTTCTAATGCGGAAAAGCGCATCAGCGCACTGGAGGACAAAAACAACACAGTGAGTCCGAAAGTGGATAAAATGCAAAGACAAATCGAAACCCTGCACACGCAGGTTGATGACTTAATCAGCAGGAGTAAAAGAAATAACATTCGCCTGATCAATGTAAAAGAGGGAGCTGAGATTGGTGACATGGATGCTTTCGTGGCAAAATCCTGTGTTACATCCTGGACCTGAAGGAAGGCGAGAAACCACCAGAGGTGGACAGGGCACACCGGGCGCCTCGGCCACGTCCAGACCCCGGCCTGCCACCGAGGGCCATCTTCATCTGCCTACTCCGCTGGCCCGACCGTCAACTCATCCTCCAGGCTGCGGGGAAGAAGCCCCTCACCTGGGAGGGTACGCGCTTTTTCGTCCGGCAGGACCTCTCCGCGTTGGTGCAACAGAAACGCGCAACATACAACAGCATAATCGAAAAGGTTAAAGTCAATGGATATCGCTTTGGCGTACTGTACCCAGCGAGACTCGTCATAACCATTGATGGACAGCGGCGGAACAAGAGCTCAAAGTGAAACTGCCGAATATCTTTTGAGTTGGACTGGTCAATAGTACTGTGAGTAACTAAAATAAAAAAATAAAAAACGGAATTCTCTCTTCTTTAGCACTCTTTCTAACTATAAATCCACTTCTGTTTTAATTTCCTCTCTTGCCCTCTTTTCACCACACCGCGGACACTGTGTGCACTGTAAAAAAAACAAAAAATACCACAATGTGTGATTTTGTCTGGGGATTAGTGACCTGACTTTTGTTTTGTTGAAATGTTAATAAATGGGAGCTTCCCCAAACAGCGATCTCTTTCCCGACATTCCTCTCTGTGCACGAACCCTTTCATATGGTAATTAAACATCAAAACACCCGCGGCTTATAGACCGGTGCGGCTTATAGAAGAAAAAAATAGTCACCTTTGAAGGTGCGGCTTATAGACCGGTGCGTCTTATAGTCCGGAATTTACGGTAGATGTCCCCTAGACAACGGATGGCATCCCTGCTCCAGGGAGATGTTGTTACAGTTCCATTGTATTGGAGAGAAGGCAGAAATTCTGCGGCCGATATCTCCAAAACTCAGGCAACTAACACAAAACGATATACAGTAGATGGATAAATAGCACTACAGGTGAGAGGAAATATATACAGTATATTTTGGATTTTAGCGTGAGCTGATCCTTTAAGGTCACTGAAAAATAGTTTGCCAAAAGCACAGCAAAGTGAACTCTCTGGCATTTCACTATTTTAACCATAATACAAACCTTCCAGCTGGATACAGAAGAGGGTTTAGAACATGAAAATACAGAATTGTATAGTTTCAACAGCCCCCTTACTGTTTATAAACTGGCACGCACACATGAAATAAATAAAGTACCTGTATATATGTATATGTATATATATATATATATATATATATATATATATATATATATATATATATATATATATATATATATATATATATATATAACATACCCAGGTAAACTTCCAATGTCACAACTTGAGTGAATTCAGGCTAAGATGAAATCAAATGGACAAACCGAATGTATTTGGGGCAGATCCGGTCTCAATCAGCTAGCATTAGCTGTGTTAGTGTGTGCATGCAAGCGTAGCCAATGGTCAGAAATGTTGGCGTGTAATGCGGTTTATGCGTACACTGATCATGACCTCACTCTGATCAAGATATATACAAAAAAGTGTTTAGATGACGGTTGCTCTAGTCTGAAAATCAGTTTTAATGGTGTGGATGCCAGTGAGTGCAACAGCAGGAACAGCAGTCATCCAAATAAACAATCTGTCATTTATTTTATCATTGCAATTTGTCATATTCATCGTAAACACGAGCCCTCTTGCACGCAGCAACATACGCAGTTTTAACTTTAGTAGTGGGGAGTGACGAGTGAGCATTGATAAGAAGCGAACTAATCCGTTGCAACAGCGCACAAGAGATTGGCCATTTTGGGGCGCAACAAACCTCTCTGTGCTATTGTCCTGTTGTTTGCGGCGCCAAAATGGCCGCGGTTCTCTTGCTATTGTCACTTCTTTCCTTCCATACTCTTTGTTTAGTGTTCGAATAGCCACACATCAGAACTGATCAGAACGCGATAAAACATACAAAAACACATGTCCAACCATAACTAGATGGTCGCACAGTGGCTAAAACAGAAACAAGACGTAACGTTAGTTAGGGATCATGATTAAACTCACCTAGGAGTCGGACTAGGAAGAAAAGCCAGAAGTGCACTGCCATCAGTAAAGTTCCCATAACGAACATCTTTTTGTTGTCGGCATTCCGTCGGTCTTGTGAATAAAATCTGTCGTTCCTCCATGGTGTCAGAAGTGGCCGGACTGCACTCGTCTCACAGATAAAGTTTCAAACATTTTAAATCCACACAGACTGTCCTCAGTGTCTCCATGTTGTCTAACTTGTAAACAGAGCTGCACCGCTGCACCCCGCCCCCATTTAGCAAGCATGCTCAAGAAGAGTACCTGGCTGCAGACAGTGGAGAACCTCCATGCCTGATTCTATTGATGTGGCTCAATGGCCGAAACTCGAAACAATAGCAGACATTAGCCAGTGAAATGAAATTAGGCAGCATGCAAATGAATACTACCAGCCGTGTCCAGAGATAGCCTAGGTAATTTCTCTCTCAGAGTCAGTTTTTATCTTACAAAATATACCCATTTACTGATTCTAAAATGACTCCATTTTACTGTATGTGTTATGTGTTTTCACCATACAACCTTTCACCTCAAATTGCTAGATTTCAACATGGCGAGTTTGTAGTGAAAAAAACAGTCTGTGTCATATTTTTTATTTTGTTATTTTGTGCTGCACCATTGATAAGCTGTAAAGATATTTTATTTTGTTTACTTGGTTTAAAACCAATGCTGCACTAACTGAGTTGTGGTTGTGATAAAAGAGCCGTACAAAGATGTCATATTGGTTGGTTAAAATAAAAACACTTAAACACTTAGAAGAAAAGGGGGGAAAAGCATCCAAGTTGTCTCAACTTGTTGTCCCAACTATTTCTGCAATGCATTGTAGAAATATCGGATCGGGACTCGGTATCGGCAGATACTCAAAATCATATGACTCGGACTCGGACTCGGGGGCAAAAAAAGGTGATCGGGACATCCCTAGTCACTGGGTTTGCTCTTAATCTAGAGCCCTTTTCCCACATGCGCTTTGTACCGCAAAATGACCGGTACGTGGTCTAATGCCTGCATGTGAGAAAGGCACCGTGCCGGTATAAGCGCGACCCCGTCGTCGCGGAGATTTCACCACTTTCTAGCCTGTCAGAAGAGCGGTATGCACTTTAGCGGATACTAGTGAGAAACGGGTGCAGTAATTTTCCGCGACACTCTCATGGGCGAGGTGTACACACGTTGCGTAATGTTCCAGCGGGCATAATCTAATCATTCGCGCACATTAAAGCAAACTGGCGAAATGATCTTGTGATAATAAGAGCAGTAGCCTATGTCAGCTTCATGTGTGGGTGTGCTGTGCTGATTTTCCCCTCTCCTCTCTGATCGCTCTCTGGCCACAGTCCGTCCTCCTCCTTAAGTCACAGCCCGACAGGGACTAAGCAAATGCATGAAGCGAAAGTGGAAGTATTTTGCTTACGTGCAGCCAAGGCAAGCCCGGACACATCAAATGAAGCCAGTCTGTAAAAAGTGCTTCAACGCGATGCAGGTGAACGGATAAACAAGCAAACTTATTTCACCATTCGGAGTTTTGCCGACACGTCACTCCCCACCCGCTCTGCAGTGCCGCCCCCCCCCCCCCCCCCCCCCCCCCCCACACATACAGGCAATTTCGCTGATAGATTCCCACATGCCAGAGGAGAGGTGTGAAGGGAAATGTCCGATATTGACTTACAGGTAATTTTCCGGTACGCATGTGGGAAAACGGCTTAGGAGATTCTCCTTGCTTGGTTGCGGTGAAGCAAACAATGCTCCTCTTTCAGCTCTATGTCACAGCCCGCACCTGTGGCCTCCCTCCTCTGAGCAATTGGTTTAAGTCAACCGGACGCAATGAGGTTTCATTCCAACACTGCCAAATCGGCCGATTCCGATCAAGTGCCGATCGATCGGAGCACCTCTAACTACTACCGTCAAGGCAGCATGCACCAAGGCACTGAAACCCAAACTGCAGTGCAGCTGCCCACAGTGCATAAATAACAGTCACAAATGAAGAAGAGCTGAACCATTTCAAAATCACAATATACAATTATGCAATTTCCAAATCGCTGAGGCTGCAATTCATTTCTTGAGAGACAGAGAGTGAGTCAGTGAGCGAGTGAGAGAGAGAGAGAGAGAGTCAGTGAGTGAGTGAGTGAGTGAGAGAGAGTGAGAGAGAGAGAGGGAGAGAGAGAGAGTCAGTGAGTGAGTGAGTGAGTGAGAGAGTGAGTGAGTGAGAGAGAGTGAGTGAGAGAGAGAGTGAGAGATAGAGAGTCAGTGAGTGAGTGAGTGAGTGAGAGAGAGTGAGTGAGAGAGAGAGAGTGAGAGATAGAGAGTCAGTGAGTGAGTGAGTGAGAGAGAGTGAGAGAGAGAGAGGGAGAGAGAGAGAGAGAGTCAGTGAGTGAGTGAGTGAGAGAGAGTGAGAGTCAGTGAGTGAGTGAGTGAGAGAGAGTGAGAGAGAGAGAGAGAGAGAGTCAGTGAGTGAGTGAGTGAGTGAGTGAGAGAGAGTGAGTGAGTGAGCGAGAGTCAGTGAGTGAGTGAGTGAGAGAGAGTGAGAGAGAGAGGGAGAGAGAGTCAGTGAGTGAGTGAGTGAGTGAGAGAGAGTGAGTGAGAGAGAGTGAGAGATAGAGAGTCAGTGAGTGAGTGAGTGAGTGAGTGAGAGTGAGGGAGAGAGAGAGAGTCAGTGAGTGAGTGAGTGAGTGAGTGAGAGAGAGTGAGTGAGAGAGAGTGAGAGATAGAGAGTCAGTGAGTGAGTGAGTGAGAGAGAGTGAGAGAGAGAGAGTCAGTGAGTGAGTGAGTGAGTGAGTGAGAGAGAGAGAGTGAGAGTCAGTGAGTGAGTGAGTGAGAGAGAGTGAGAGAGAGAGAGTCAGTGAGTGAGTGAGTGAGTGAGTGAGTGAGTGAGTGAGTGAGTGAGAGAGGGAGGTATTTTACAGCTGCAGGTAATCTTTGATCCATGAAATAATGCAGTTGCAATAACCTGTCTAATAATCGCCATTAGATTCTTTTTTTGTCAATATCTTTCATCACCAGTTAAATGCGGGTTGTTTGCCAAATGGTGTCCACAAATTGGAGTTTGCTAGAGTAGAGTAATACCTGCAATTTCCTTGTGTACAAAAAGCATTTTAATCTGCATTTTCAGATCTACACGGCCGTGCTGATTATAGCTTTCGTACCCGAGAAGGCTTGATTATAGGTGTGACGGCAAGGTAAACGGTGATTTGTGCTAAATAATTATGACTTAGCCAAACTTTTAATAGCGCTGCCCATCTTGGCCCAAACACAGGAGGCCTCCCTGCTCACCTCTCTGTGTCTGTCTCGGTCCTTGCTCTTCTCTCGGACCCAGTCGATGGTGTTGAAGTCTTCGTAGGTGCCCACTCGGGCACCGGGTCCTCCAGCGGGTCCACCAGCTTAGCGGGCCCGGTACCGTTCATACCGGCCGGTCTGCCGCTGCCGCCGTACTCTTCATAAGATCCTGGCAGAGAGAGAGAGGAGACACATTAAACCCACAATAACAAGCTCACACACAAAAACAAAAAACGCTCCCATAGGGTTGTCAAAATTATCAATAAGTATCAATATGATTTTTTTTTTAACGGATACAATACTCATTTGCAACAGGTATCAATAGTAATAGTATCGATATTATAATTATTGATACTTAATGAAAAATTAAACATACTACTGATTTTTCCCTCTCTCTCATAAAGAGCCGCAGGGATGACGTATTTTTGTAGGCAGAATGCGGAAGTCCCGAACTTCCTGGTTCTACACTGTTTCTGTCTATGGGATTTTTGAATGGGTTTTTGCCGCGATGCTTCAAATAAGGTCTCTGGGCAACGCAAGATTAATCAAACGCGAACCAGAGTTCCGTCGGATAATCTTCACACATGAGGACCACTTTCATGAGTTTTGTAGCGTAAATGCGAGCCCTAGAAGTAAAATGCTCGAGCTAAGCTAATCCAGAACTACACACTGTCGCATAGGCTTCCACGTCACGTCAGCACTCAACCTGGACTGTTGTTGATGTGTGCACTGATTACCCCGGGCTGAACGGGGCTGAACCAGGTGAGGGAAAGAGAATTTCCGTGTTCGCCCTTTGAAGTGGTGACGTTATTGACGTATATATCCCCATCGACTCAACAGTGTAGTCTCATTTAGCCGTTTGCTAGCTAGCCGTCCTTTTAACGGCAAGTAAAAGCTTCAAAACTCATAAAAGTGGTCCTCCTGTGTGAGTGAAGATGATATTACTAAACACTGGTTCGCGTTTGATTAAGCCAGCGTTGCCCAGAGAGATTATTAGAAGCATCGCGCCAAAAAACCATTCAAAACTCCCATAGGCGAAAACTGTGAAGAACCAGGGCTGTTAGCATCGATGATTTCCGGACTCGTTACTGCGGCTCTCTATTGTTGCGTCAAACAAGCTCAAAGTGTTCTGATAGGCTGATGACTAGAGCAGGGCTACTCTGCTGTGTTCTGATAGGCTGATGACTAGAGCAGGGCTACTCTGCTGTGTTCTGATAGGCTGATGACTAAAGCAGGGCTAATCTGCTGTGTAACTTAGGTGAAAGTTGTTCATGAGTTTTATCAGGCCTATTATGGAGAAGCGTGCATGTTCTATCTGTCTTCCTTTATTTTTTGTCTCTTGATGTGTTGTCATTTCCTCACCTCATGGTATCAAAAATGGCATCGAGTATCAATATTTTTGAGGGTATCGTATCAAAGTTAGAAATTCTAGTATGTGACAACCCTACCCTCCGGCTAGCACACTTACCGTAAATTCCGGACTATAAGCCGCGGCTTTTTTCCCGTTTTTTGGCCTTTTTTGGCCCCTGCGGCTTATATAACGGTGCGGCTTATCTATGGATTTTTTCAAAAAAAAAAAAAAAAAAATCTCTCTTTTTTAGCACTCTTTCTAACTATAAATCCACTTCTGTTTTAATTTCCTCTCTTGCCCTCTTTTAACAACATAACATAACATAACATAACATAACATAACACAACACAGGTAAGCAGAAAGAAAAAGACGAAGACGAAGCCCGGTAAAGTTAGGGGGCGAATGCGAAAAACAACACAGTACTCCTGCCATACTGACTGCACGTATGATGCTGTGATGATGCTGTGTTTGCCCGCCAAGAGGCTCTTTCGAATCTGACACATTTAACCACTTTTTACGGAATTCCATGTATCATCTTACAGCTACTTCGGCTATTTTAGTCATTTTAAGCTGTCATATATTAGACAGTTAAGGTTTTTGAACGATTAGGTACTCGGATTATACGTTTTTTAACAGCCGAAAGTTTTCCGGTACCTGCCTGTGGCTGCCGCACCCACTGACAGCTACTAGCCTACCAGCACCAAAGCCAACAATCCATTCCAGGGGGACGCCACGGACAATCCTTGCTTACCGGGAGGTTGATCCAACGCAGCAGGCCCAGTCGATGGGCCTCTGCCGGTAAGTTTCATCCCGTTTTCAACCCATATACGATCCCCGGTGTCTGCAAACCTACTACCCGCCGCGGCCTCCCTTTGTGGAGGCCTCGCGTGTAAGTGCTGCTCTACGCCGCTGCTAGCCTACTACTACACCAAGGACAACATCTACCTGTACCCTGTCACATTTCCCATTTACTGGCCACAGTGTTTTCTCTTCCTCAGCAACCACCCACCGGACCTCCCCAAAAAGACATGCAGGTACTCACCGCGCCATCCGGCTGCGACAGCTGTCTCAACTTATCCCAGAAGATCCTTGAACTCGAAGGAAGAATAAGCACCCTCTATCATCTGAGAAATGAAGAGCTGATTCTGGACTCCTTCGCCACCAGATGCACGGCTGTCACCACCACAGCTCCAGAAGTCGACTCCGCCGACTCTTTAGTGGTCACTGTGGGCCCCGGCACCGCTGCCTCGGGCACTGGAGCCCTGGACTCAACTGTCCAATCTTTAAACGTCCCGGCTGTCCAGTCGGTCACATGGGCTGCGTTGGGAGCCAAACCCAAAGCCCCTGTTAGCTCCACACCTAACATGAAGGAGGCATGGGCTCCTGTCTGCAAAGGTAGCCACGGGGGAAAGCTCCTCACTTGCCAAACTCCAGCAGCGGTCACTCAAACGCCCATTAACAACCGCTTCTCAGTCCTGAGCGTGGAGGATTTTCCCCCATTACCTCGCCCCCCTCCGCCGCTGGAGATAACTACCATCATGTCCCCGGCTGTGCCCATGCAGTTTGCAACTCCTGCTGTTAGTTGCCCTCGCCGAAGCCCAAGCTACGTGCATTTCACCCCACATCCTACATCCAGCTCGTCGGCTCCAGCTCCAGTGTCGTCTAGCTCGGGAGAAATCCCCCGGGTTGAGCTGCGTCAGTCTGCACAGACACCCCAGCTGGAAACTGTTCCATCACCCCGTCCAGGCGCTTCGCGCACACCGCAACGGCATCCTCGTCCTCTTTTTCCCCCCACCACGTTAATTATTGGTGACTCAATAATGAGAGATATCCGTTTCATTAATGCTGTTACACAATGTATTCCTGGTGCCACGATTTCTGTTGTTGTTGACAAACTCCTGAGTCTTCTGCCCTCTCTCCCCGCCTCCATTACCCGCATTGTAGTGCATGTGGGCTCGAACGACACTTCCCGGAGAGAGTCAGTGCGAACCGAAAACGACTTTAAACTGCTGCTCAATCTTCTCAAAAGCAGTGGAAAGTCCATTTTCATTAGCGGTCCCATTCCTTGTTTTGGTCGCGGTAGTAACCGCTTCAGCCGCCTCCTCTACCAGCACACCTGGCTCCAATCAGAATGTGTCTCTCAGAAAGTGACGTTCATCGATAATTTTAACTTGTTTTGGGACCGTCCCTCCCTGTTTAGCAGGGATGGGATTCACCCTAACTATCGGGGTAGCCAAATGCTGTTAGCCAATATTCGGTATTTGATCCAATCCACCCATGAGTCCACCGCTCGTCCATGACTGTTTTACATCCACAAACCCACCGCATTGCCCTCTTCTTCCCCTGTCCCCTCCACAGTCAGCAAAAGCACTCTTTCCTGTGACAGCTCCCCCTATCTTCCTGCTCCTGTATTTCGCATCACACCTGTAATGCTAGCTAACTCAGTCAACACTTCCTCTACTGAGCCTATTGTCCAGCAAAACTCCTCTACCTGTACAAAGCACGTGACTAGCGCCCCCCCTGGGCCGGGGGGACTCACCAATCCCCCTCCATCTCTTCATGTTCCTGCTGTAATTCAGATACATAGTAATACTCCTGCTGCCACTGCCTCTATTAATATTAATAATAATAACTCAGGTCCCCAACAGAATCATACCAAACAAAAACTGAACAGCCTAAATCCAGCGATTGGAAAAGTCCGCAAAATGAACCTCTTTCAAACACTTAATCTTGCAAAAAGTATTTGGGATCCACGATCCAAACCTTGTGGATTACTATGCGGTCATTTAAATATCCGCAGTATTATCTCTAAAAGCAATCAATTGGAACATTTGCTGTCCAACTCCAACCTGGATATCATTGGCATTTCAGAAACCTGGCTAAATAAACTTTCTCCCTTGGCTGCTTTCACAGTTCCTGGGTATAATATATTTAGGAGGGACAGAGAAAAGGGCAAAGGGGGCGGCCTATTAATTTACACTAAAGAAACCATCAAATGCAACCGCATTATATGGTCACATGTATCAGATCTGGAATGTATTGGCCTAAATATCTCTTTATCCCCAGAAATGTCATTCACTGTTATTTGTCTGTACCGCCCACCTTCATCCTCCAATGTGTTCTATGAGCAGTTACATAACATTCTCAAAGAATGTGACAGTAAAAAAGAACTCCTACTCATGGGAGATTTTAATATAAATTGGAATAAAAAATCAGACAGAAAAAAACTTAAGGAAATAGTAGCTCAGTTCAACCTTACTCAACTGGTACAAGGGCCAACAAGAATAACTAAAACTTCCCAGACACAAATTGATTTGATGTTTTCCAATAGACCTGAAAGAATAACGAAATCCTTCAACCTACTAACTGGTTTATCTGATCATAATATCACATTAATTGTAAGAAAACTCACCAAAATGCGCCTCAGCAATACCATTAAAACCAAACACTACCATCATATAGTCCCAAAAAATGAAATAGATAATCTTGAAACTGCTCTAAAACTAATTGATTGGTCCACTCTTCTGTCCAGTGCAGATCTGGAGAACAGTTCCAATTCATTCTTAACAACAGTCAATTCAGTAATATCCTCCTTCACAAAGAAATTATCAAGTAAACCCAGGCAAAAATACTCACTTCCCTGGCTCAATGACGCCCTCTGGCGGCAAATGAAAGTAAGAGACATTGCACTTAAAAAAGCTCTTAAGTCTGGCCTTAATAATGATAGGAATATTTTCACATCCCTCCGTAATAAGGTAGTTAGAAACATTAGAAAGGCTAAAGCTGACTTTTTTATTAAAGTAATTAATGATGCAAAGGGCAACGGAAAACTAATTTGGCAGAATCTCAACAAATTAACTGGAAAAAACAATGATCAGAGAACCAAGGAACCAGAACTTAAAGTAGATGGAATCTTAATAACTGATCAGGATATGATAGCAAGTACCTTCAATAACTTTTTTATCAACTCTGTTAAGGAGCTGGCCCAAAACTTCCCCTCCAGAACGACAACTTTTTCACCGATTGATGTGACAAAGCCGATTTTCAGACTAACGGAAATTTCAGAATCTGCAGTCCTAGACATCATGAGCTCGCTAAAGAACTCGAAAGCCAGGGACGTTTATGGTTTGGATACTGCCTTTTTAAAATCTCATAAGGAAGCCTTTGTTTGCCCCATTTCCCATCTGATAAATTTATCTGTCAAACAAGGGATCTTCCCAAACCCCTGGAAATCGGCTGCTATAACGCCAATCTTCAAATCCGGCGACGAAACGTCTGTAGGAAACTACAGACCGGTCAGTATCCTCCCTGTAGTTTCCAAAGTAGCTGAGAAATGGGTGGCAATGCAGCTGTCCGATCACCTGAACTTGGGCCACACTCCCCTGCACCCAATGCAGTTTGGTTTTCGGACCAACCACTCCACGGAGACAGCAAACTGCTACTTCCTGGAAAGGGTTAAATCAAAGCTCGATGGAGGTGGGGTAGTGGGCGCAGTTTTTTTAGACCTAAAGAAGGCGTTTGACACAGTCAACCATGAAGTCCTTCTCTCTAAATTATCATTTTTTAACTTTTCTCCAGAAGCCATTAAGTGGACGCATTCATATCTCACAAACAGACAACAAAGTGTACGCATTGGTAATATACAGTCATCTTTCATCACCTGTAACATTGGGGTCCCTCAAGGATCGATACTGGGCCCGATCTTTTTTGGCCTGTACATAAATGATCTACCCTCAGTTTGCCCACTTGTTAATATACAGATGTATGCCGATGATACAGTGCTTTTCATTCATACCAAGAACAGACAACAATCCGCCACAAAACTAACAGCAGCCATGGTACATGTATCCACCTGGTTAACCAACTCATGTTTACATCTGAACATCAGTAAAACCGTGTGCATGTATTTATCCTGTAAGTCCACAGTAGCCCATCAACCGGAGGTTTTTGTTAAGGGGGAGAAACTCAATGTTGTTTCAGAGTTCAAATATTTAGGGATCATCCTTGACTCAAATTTATCATTCAAAAAACATGTAAAAAAGCTCACCAACACAGTTAAATTCAACCTGGCCAATTTCCGTCATATTCGCCCGTACCTATCATCCACAGCTGCTACCCTGTTCATGCACGCCATGATCCTTTCCCATATTTCATACTGTTTCACTAGCTGGTCTCAAGCCAACTCTACAACTTTGAAACCAATTGAGTCTCTTTTTAAAAAAGCACTTAAAATATTAGATAGAAAGCCAAACAGCTACCACCACTGCAACATTGTAAAGAAATTTAATCTTTTTAATTTTGATAGTTTTAAACATTTTTCAGATGCCTGTCTACTTTTTAAAATCTTACACGAACTTGCTCCTCCCCCACTCTCTGAGTTCATAACTCAAGGACGGAGCAACGGCAGAGCAACAAGGGCGGCATCCAGAGGAGACTGTGTCGTCCCATTTAGACGGTCCACGTTTGGACAATCAGTCTTCTCAGTCAGAGCCGCCCACTATTGGAACAGTCTCCCCACTGATATTAGAGAGAGCCCTAATATTTCCATTTTTAAATACAGATTGAAGGGGTGGCTCAAATCAAACCAAATCTGCACACACATTTAACAATTTAATCTTATATACACATACTAACTCACACTCGCTTTTCTTAGTTTTCAATTTTTACTTGCATTGTTTTATTGTATTTGTTTTAATTGTTGTGTTAATTGTTTCCATGTACTGTCCTGTTAGTCTTGTTTGGTATTGTAATGTGACATTATGGGTTGTTATGTTTTTAGGGAGTGTCTGTCTTGTGCTGTCTTGCAATGTTGTATGTTTTAGCTCATCCTATACTGCTTTGTTTACTTTTTATATGAACCCTTGACCCTAGTTCTTTTACCATCATGCTCAGGGACTACAGATGAAAATTAGCTCTCTTGCTAACTCTGGTATATTTACATGGATGTGCAAACTGACATGTTGATTAATGTACACTGTCCCTGGTAAATAAATGCTTAAATAAATAAATAAAATAAAATAAATAAAAATCACCGCCATGAATGAGGAAATGACTCACCTGCTGGAGGCTGGAGATACACGGCTTGGGCTAAACTTTTACTCCGTGAAACACTATTGATTAAGTCCGACATCGCTCAGAGGTTTGAGCAGCTTGAAAACAAGTTTGAAAACGTGCAGAAGTCCATCCACTCAATCACTAAAGAAAATAAGGCAACCGTGGCGTGAACAGAGTTTCTAATGCGGAAAAGCGCATCAGCGCACTGGAGGACAAAAACAACACAGTGAGTCCGAAAGTGGATAAAATGCAAAAACAAATCGAAACCCTGCACACGCAGGTTGATGACTTAATCAGCAGGAGTAAAAGAAATAACATTCGCCTGATCAATGTAAAAGAGGGAGCTGAGATTGGTGACATGGACGCTTTCGTGGCAAAATCCTGTGTTACATCCTGGACCTGAAGGAAGGCGAGAAACCACCAGAGGTGGACAGGGCACACCGGGCGCCTCGGCCACGTCCAGACCCCGGCCTGCCACCGAGGGCCATCTTCATCTGCCTACTCCGCTGGCCCGACCGTCAACTCATCCTCCAGGCTGCGGGGAAGAAGCCCCTCACCTGGGAGGGTAGGCGCTTTTTCGTCCGGCAGGACCTCTCCGCGTTGGTGCAACAGAAACGCGCAACATACAACAGCATCATCGAAAAGGTTAAAGTCAATGGATATCGCTTTGGCGTACTGTACCCAGCGAGACTCGTCATAACCATTGATGGACAGCGGCGGAACAAGAGCTCAAAGTGAAACTGCCGAATATCTTTTGAGTTGGACTGGTCAATAGTACTGTGAGTAACTAAAATAAAAAAATAAAAAACGGAATTCTCTCTTCTTTAGCACTCTTTCTAACTATAAATCCACTTCTGTTTTAATTTCCTCTCTTGCCCTCTTTTCACCACATCGCGGACACTGTGTGCACTGTAAAAAAAAAAAAAAAAAACCATTAAAACACCCGCGGCTTATAGTCCGGTGCGGCTTATATAAGAAAAAAATAGTCAACTTTGAAGGTGCGGCTTATACACCGGTGCGCCTTATAGTCCGGAATTTACGGTAATTTTATTTCTCTTGTCATTTCATCACAATTAATCAACTAAAAAATAAAAAATAAACAATGGATAAATTGATAATCGGTAATTAAAATAATAATTTGCTGCAGCCCTAGTCATCTTGATTTCATTTGTTTGTGTTTGTGAGATGTTTTTATAAGCCCATTGGCTCTGAACATACTGTGCACATGTCTGCATATAATGAAAGAATGATAGAAAAATAGAAGGAACCGTTTTTCCAACTGGTGCAGCGTCTCCCCACACATACACGTGTTTTGACAGACAACAACATGAGACAGGCCCTCTGAGGACGCATTTCAACAGAGCTGCTTCTTCAGCCTCGCACACACCGTTTTCTGTTGCTATGGTTTTAGCTAGCTAAGCGTATCCACCTCTTAGCCGCCAGATAACCTCAATCCAGTGGGAAACACACTATTGTCAGGCCAGCAGTGGGATGGTATATTTCTCTCTGACTGGGGTGGGGAAGTTTATGGTTCAATAACGTCAAACAGACATTCACACAGTGGGAGATATAGACACTCAGCCAGGGTTCAATCTATCATTTTTCAACATCTATGATTGTTGCTTTCTCCCCAGATATCTCACTTGGGAAAGAAAGAATCATATGTGAAATGTGAGGTAAAGCAAAGTGGATGTTCTCTTCTTCTCTCAGCACACACACACGCACGCACGCACGCACACGCACACACACACACACACACACACACACACACACACACACACACACACACACATCTTGAGAAAGGAAAGTGCTGCCACTAGCAACTACAGTATTATTGCTGACTATTGTTTCTGACCAAAACAGAGAGATAGGGAATGATCAGCCAATCAGAGAAGCAGTAGAGAATAATGTGTATTGTATTGTGACCTCATAGAGGCAGAAGAAAACACTAAAAGCTAAAAAATAAATTTACTTCAGATTTATGTTTCTCATGCGGCCCGAAACAAAAGGGCTTGTGTGCGTGGCAAGAGGCTGAGCTGCGACCAGCGAGTATAAAACACATCAGCAACCAATCAAAATACAGCTCTCGTCTGGAACAGGAAGTGATGCAGGAAGCGAAGCCGCTTCTGATTCAAGCTTTGTGCAAAACACAATAAGAGTCCTGAGCGAAACGAGCGGGCGGAGCCACCGTGGGACTCAAACAACAGTCTTTCATCTGGGCTTTAGGAAGATAAGAATGTGTGAATGAATGGTGGCTTCCTGTGTGAGAGGCCAATCAGAGATCCTCTGAACACAGAGAGCAGACTGACTTCCTGTGTGAGAGGCCAATCAGAGATCCACTGAACACAGAGAGCAGACTGACTTCCTGTGTGAGAGGCCAATCAGAGATCCACTGAACACAGAGAGCAGACTGACTTCCTGTGTGAGAGATCAAACAGAGATCCTCTGAACACAGAGAGCAGACTGACTTCCTGTGTGAGAGGCCAAACAGAGATCCTCTGAACACAGAGAGCAGACTGACTTCCTGTGTGAGAGATCAAACAGAGATCCACTGAACACAGAGAGCAGACTGACTTCCTGTGTGAGAGGCCAAACAGAGATCCACTGAACACAGAGAGCAGACTGACTTCCTGTGTGAGAGAGATCAAACAGAGATCCACTGAACACAGAGAGCAGACTGACTTCCTGTGTGAGAGGCCAAACAGAGATCCTCTGAACACAGAGAGCAGACTGACTTCCTGTGTGAGAGATCAAACAGAGATCCACTGAACACAGAGAGCAGACTGACTTCCTGTGTGAGAGATCAAACAGAGATCCACTGAACACAGAGAGCAGACTGACTTCCTGTGTGAGAGATCAATCAGAGATCCTCTGAACACAGAGAGCAGACTGACTTCCTGTGTGAGAGATCAAACAGAGATCCACTGAACACAGAGAGCAGACTGACTTCCTGTGTGAGAGGCCAAACACAGATCCTCTGAACACAGAGAGCAGACTGACTTCCTGTGTGAGAGATCAATCAGAGATCCTCTGAACACAGAGAGCAGACTGACTTCCTGTGTGAGAGATCAAACAGAGATCCACTGAACACAGAGAGCAGACTGACTTCCTGTGTGAGAGATCAATCAGAGATCCTCTGAACACAGAGAGCAGACTGACTTCCTGTGTGAGAGAGGCCAAACAGAGATCCACTGAACACAGAGAGCAGACTGACTTCCTGTGTGAGAGAGGCCAATCAGAGATCCACTGAACACAGAGAGCAGACTGAGAAAGTGAACAGATTGGGATCTAACATGTAAACAGCTGAGAGAAAGGCGGTTGGCACGCGGATATAACACAAAACATTTCATATCATCTTTCAGCCACTAAGACAATACGCCAGCTCAGTTCAGCTTAGTCTTTGTTACAGGCCTTTGCAGTAAAATAAGAGACAAGACTGCAGAATAGTGTAACAGAATAATATTCACATACAAGCAGAACATAACTATTCGTCTCCATTCAGCCAGGGCTTCTTGATTTTTAACAGAACACAGAATCACCACTCATTGTTTTATACAGTATATATCTGACTACTGTGTATGGACTGATAATATTACCCATCCTTAATATCACACATTGTGTCTCAGGTGATGGCTCTGAGACACAAAAGACAAAAAGCTCAGTATGGCCACAGGCTGTGCTTTGTGACAGACAGGAGGTTTACATACCTGAGCTGTCTAGTTAGACTGGTTTTAAACACAACATTCAACAACTTCAACAAGACATCCATCGTAGAAGAGGAGAGAGAGCGGTTTCTCCACCCACAGGAGCAGGAGAGACACCAGTTGCTCCACCCACAGGAGCAGGATAGACACCAGTTTCTCCACCCACAGTAGCAGGAGAGAGAGCAGTTTCTCCGCCCACAGCAGCAGGAGAGAGAGCAGTTTCTCCACCCACAGTAGCAGGAGAGAGAGCAGTTTCTCCACCCACAGCAGCAGGAGAGAGAGCAGTTTCTCCACCCACAGCAGCAGGAGAGAGAGCAGTTTCTCCACCCACAGTAGCAGGAGAGAGAGCAGTTTCTCCGCCCACAGCAGCAGGAGAGAGAGCAGTTTCTCCACCCACAGTAGCAGGAGAGAGAGCAGTTTCTCCGCCCACAGTAGCAGGAGAGAGAGCAGTTTCTCCACCCACAGCAGCAGGAGAGAGAGCAGTTTCTCCACCCACAGTAGCAGGAGAGAGAGCAGTTTCTCCGCCCACAGCAGCAGGAGAGAGAGCAGTTTCTCCACCCACAGTAGCAGGAGAGAGAGCAGTTTCTCCGCCCACAGCAGCAGGAGAGAGAGCAGTTTCTCCACCCACAGTAGCAGGAGAGAGAGCAGTTTCTCCACCCACAGTAGCAGGAGAGAGAGCAGTTTCTCCGCCCACAGTAGCAGGAGAGAGAGCAGTTTCTCCGCCCACAGTAGCAGGAGAGAGAGCAGTTTCTCCACCCACAGCAGCAGGAGAGAGAGCAGTTTCTCCGCCCACAGCAGCAGGAGAGAGAGCAGTTTCTCCGCCCACAGTAGCAGGAGAGAGAGCAGTTTCTCCGCCCACAGTAGCAGGAGAGAGAGCAGTTTCTCCGCCCACAGCAGCAGGAGAGACACCAGAATCCAATGCAGCTACACAAGACAGGTTGGGGGTATGGCTGCAATTAGAGCCCAACCGATATATCGGTCCACCGATATTATCGGCCGATATTGGCCGATAACCGATATATCGGGGCATGCCCCCCCGCGCGATTTTTTGTAAAACATTTTAAAGTAAAATGCATGAATTTGGTGTACTTTGAGAAAGCTTAAAGGGATAGTTCAGTTTGTTTGAAGTGGGGTCCTATGAGGTACTCTCATACAGTCAGTGCACTGGGTAAAGCACTCTGGACGCATCGCCCACCGAGATAGGAGAACTGCACTCCAGCTGCGGCAGGCACAGAGAGCTGTCTGCTGAGTGTGATGGGGGCCAAGAGCAAAAACATACAAAACAACAGAAAGAATACATAAAGTGCTTCCATACTGCTCACCTGGCATAATGCAAGTCTCCACAAGCCCTGTGATGCCAAGTTGACTTGAAAATATGTAATTTACACCCTGTTAGCTGAAATTGTCACTAGGGCTAGCAGCTGAAAGTTCAACTAGGGTACAACCTTGCTACAGTATTGCTATAATCTTACATTTCCACAGAACTTGAAGAGATCTCAGTGTACTGTCCTAAGCCCTTACGGGAAACTCCGGAAACACAAACACACACACACACACACACACAAACACACACACACACACACACTTTCTCCAAAGAGCACACGGGTCTCAGAAATGAAAAACATTGGAAACAACTATCCAACTTTTCCCGACGTGAATATGAAGGTGGACACCTGCTCCTTTCCCCACTTA